>NW_013670940.1:0-20688 GCF_000517525.1 Limulus polyphemus | reverse complement strand
TTTTATATTCTAGCTTTTCAATATATGTGATCCGAATTTCTAATCCATATGAAACTATAGACTTAGTATTTTGACTTCACAAATATCTAATTTGAACCAGTGCTGCATTTAACATACCACAGTACATGCAAAAATGATGTTTATCTGTGTGTTTTTTTATATTTACTTTTAAATTAACAAGTGGAGTAATGTATAGTTCTAAAATTTGAATTATAATGTACAGTTTGGTACCAAACTTATTGAGATAAATTCATGAAATAGTAGTTCAATAAACTTTTGAATGAGAGTCAACAAATGAGATGACATGGTCTTTCACCTGTGACCTGTATCGAAAGAGTTAATATGCTAGGAATGTCAAAATTAACATCTATAAGAAGATAGTTTTTTGGGGGAAGGAGATAAAAAAACGTTCATTCATTAACTTAAATACACTTGAATAAATACATAATACTGACCTATAGGTTAGAAAAATTGTCACATTGTCAAACTTCATTTTAAGTTTCATTTTCTCACTTGTTCACTTTGTAACATTAACTTTTTCCACACAAATTAGATCAATTCAACAGATCTTGGAAGTGTGAAATTATACGTACTATATCTCTGAAGTTAACATTTTCCTTACCTAAAAATGTATTTCTGATAGATACTCTCCTCTTTACACAGAAAGCTATCTTCCCCGTGCATCTGTATTAGAGTTGCATGCCACTAGCCTTTAGGCAACTCTCACCTAACCTAAACTCACAAGATTTCTTGTGATTTGTGGCACTACATGATAACATCATTATGCAGTAAAACCTCTCTACCAATAGGAAGGTGACACAACCTCTCTGTGTACTATCTCCCTCTATGCTTTTGTACTCATGATATTCATGATGAGGCAAGGAATACTAAGTTGCACCAGAAGTGAGGAAGAAGTGGGTGAAGAGGTATCTATGAGAAGCACATTATCAGGTAAGGAAAATGTTAACTTCCAAGATAATACACACCTCTTCACACATGATGCAGGGGCTCCCTAAGGGTACCACATCTCATCTATTCCAGAATACACACTTCATCCAGAGTATATGGGAGGAAGAGGCAAATAAGCTCCATGTGTCATGGATCAAGAGCTCATACAGCCAATGTGTGCAGTATGGTTGGGGTGCATCCAGACCACATCCAGTGAACACCTCAACTCTACCATCAGACTTATTGGAACTACACCAGCTGCAGGAGGAGGGCATGTTGATTAATAGTGTGTGTTTGGCTCAACTCTATCAGCAGACCTTTGGACCAACACCAGTTGTGGGAGGAGGGTACAGAAGTTCATGTAATAAATTATGTAATATAAAATGTGTAGTAAGTGTTCACCCCAACTCTACCGAACAGACGTAACCACAAGAAAAGGGCATGGTATAGTAGTGTATATTCACCTAGACTCCACTGGACAGATGCAGCATGCAGGAAGACGACACAGTCTTATGATGTGCTCAATTCAACTCTACTGAACGGATGCAGACTACAGGAGGAGAGCACATTAAATTAATAAATTCTTCTGGCATTTGTTGGTATAGAGAAATGATGGGTGACCTGTGCTACACTGACTTTGTCACCACTGCCCCACTTCCCACTGACTGACACCCCATGTAGTAGACTCAGTTGTTAGGTCCAATCAATGAGGGTTCTCTATAGTCCAACACCCCAGTGGCTAGGAACTAGTAAGTGATAAGGGTCTCTTTTGCTCCAGTTGAAGAAAGAGGGGGTGGAAAATTTCATGGTGGAGAGACCAAGAGAAAATGCCCGAATCCACAGTAGTCCTGTTTCAACCAGAAAGGTCTTTTACTGGAGACAGTGCAACAGGTGACCTCATAAACCTATTTTGAAAATCCAGAAGGCACGAGAAAGGGAACCAGGCAGAGCACCCCTGATGCTTGCTGTTTTCATGACAGTCCATGGAATAGGTATGGTATGGATAGGAGAGTGAAGAGATATCATAATATACTACAAGGATATCTCCAGTGGCCTTACAAAACACCCCATCTCAACAGTGGTCATATGTGGAGCCAGGGCAGATGGTATGAGCACTTTCCATTATCTTGACTCAATTTAGAATTTTGGGAAATGAATGTACCTTGAGAGGCACCACCAGCCACCAAGCAGGATCTTGGGAGCAATGCTAGAAAAAAAAAGGGAATGTACTCACCTGACTAAGGATGGTGAGTTGACTAGATGATAGCAAATGGAGGCAGGTGGTAATCCGTATGAGATGAGACAGTTAGATGGTGAAGACAGTGGGCCATGAAGGTGTGAGTAGTAGTCCACATGACTGACTGGAGGATCACATCAAGTTGCCATCAGAAACAAGAGGCAAGGGAATGGGTAAGGTGGCAGATCTGATGAGAAGAAATATGGAACAGTCTCCAATGAAGAGAAGACCAAAAGGAGCAGTTGGCAGACCCAGCCTGCAAGGATAGACAGACACAAGTCCCTGGAAGAAGAATCCAAGGGAATAAAGAGGGGAAGATGAGAACTATGAAATGGTGAAGTATGGGCTAGGTAGCAATGAATGTCATGAACAGGCCACAACAGATAGTCTGGGTCAGATTAATCATAGAAGTGTGAAATGAATGGGAAATAGGAGAAAAAGAAGCAATCACCTTCCCAAGCTGCTGAAGTTTTAGGGAGGAAAGATCGGTCAGGATAAAGTAGAAGATATGAACAATGGAAAAGAGTGCACAAAGAGTCTAGAGCAGTGTTTTTCAACCTTTTTTTTTGCTCGTGGCTCCCTTTTGAGTTTGATTTTTCTCTGTGGGCTCACCTGTCATAGATGCTGTTACTTAGGAAAAAAGTTACTTTATTTCCACACTGTTGATTTAATTATAATATTATTTTTACAATATTGTATTGTTTTTAAATATTTTGTTTATAACATAGTGTTTACTTGTACAAGTAAATAATATTCTGTTAATCACTGAAATTTTATTAAGTATGATCCTTGAAAGTTTTTGAATGTCCGGTTGCAGTGTGGTCAGTGATAAGAGAGGATCACCTCTGTTCACAACATCAAGGCAGCTACGTATTTTTGATAGCAAATAACTTACCTGACTAAAACCAGATTCAACCAGATAAGATGTGGGAAAAGTGATAAAATAGAACTTTGCCTTCTGTAAGAGCTGTGAAAGCTTATTAGCTATTTCACTACTTATCCAAAAATAATGTTTGTCACGTTTGAATCTAGCTTCGGCTGTTGAAGTATTTCATTTGGGCAGTGAAGTTTCGGTGGCCCACTCAATTTACTTTGGCCCCTAATTTTCTGTCATTCACGTGTGGCCCCTTAGAAACATGGTGTGGCCACAGGGGGGGATACGTCTTAAGAGAAAGGTGGTAAAAGGAGCAGGCAGTGTTGGCTCGAAAGGGGCTTGGGTAAGAGCATGCAGGACAACATTAATGTCCCAATCAGACATAAGAACAAAGTGGGGGAGGTTCATGGAGAAGAAGGGACAGGAACAATATGAACAGAACTAGGGAAGAAAACACCTTGTGATATCAGGAAAAGCAAAAGGTGGTAGACAAGGCAGCTTAATAACTGGCAATGGTGGACAGAGTCAACCCTTTGTTGAACAGTCAGGTAAAAAAGGAAGAGAGATGGAGAACATTGGGATGGTAAGTAGAAAGGTGGTGATGGATGGACCAACAAAAAAACATGCCATTTACCCTGGTAGATGAACAGGGTAGACGGACAATAACAATGAGAAAAGAAAAAAGTTTCCCAATAAAAAAAGTCCAGCTCGATGAGCAATGGACCAAACAAATCCCAAATGTCAAGGGACATGATTCCTGGATGGAATAGCAACATGTGAGGTTGAAGAAGAAAGAAGGTGTAGAAGTAAATGGAAGAGGAGGAGAGGCAGACAGTATGAGAAGGAGAGGGAACCAGAGTTTAGCCAACCAAAGATGTGCTACCATGAGGACAAAGATTGCCACAAATCAATGCCAGGACCAATAATAAATTCAGAGGGGAAAGGAGACAAAATGAGAGAAAACATGGAATTGAGAGGTGTGGCAAAGGCATAGATGAGTGGAGTCCCCAGAAGAGAGCACTCTCAGTTGAAAACCTGAGGGTGAAGAGACCATTCCATGGGCATAAGAAAGTCCAGCCAAGAGAACTGGTCTGCACTGAGGCTCACAGTGACTGGTATGTGATGAGCAATGAGGCAAACCCATTGAGGATTGGCCCAATAAAGAAGGTCTAAAGCTTGAAAACAAAGGGTTCTGGATCTGGTTCCCCCTTATGGTTCATGTTGGAGTGAACTATAACCAAATGATTCACCAGGAGGGACAGGAAATGGGAACATGCCTGACATGATGATAAAATTTGAGCACATTGATGTGAAGATTCAACCAGTGGAATAAGCAGTTCCAAAGAAGCCACGGACACAACAAGTGAGAACCTCTCAAGCAGTATGAGAAGGGAAGGCTCTCCTTCTGGTGAAAGAATATTCCAGCACTTGCAGGCAAATAAGAGAAGATTGGACCCAGCTGAGAAAGGAGTTAAAAAAATATTCCCAGGTGCACAAGGTATTGGGATGGGGTAAGAAAGGATTTGGAAGTTTTGACAAGACACTCTAAACAGGCAGCTTCCTGCAGAAGAAGAGAGGTTTGTTTAAGACTCCTTTGCAAATTTTACAGAATAAGCCAATCATCCATGTAATAATAGAATTGTAGACCAGGTCTATGCAGATGGTGCATGAAGGTCCTGACCCTCTGTTGAAGATGTAGAGGGGGCTGATGCAATGCCAAACAGAACAGCCCTAAAATAGAAGATACAATCTCGATGAAAACAATCGAAGGAAATGTCTCGAAGAGTCTGCAATAGGAACAAGAAAAAATGCATCCAAGATGTTGAACTTGGTCATCCACAGTCCAGATGAAAAGGACCAATGAAGGGAAAAGAAATTTCCCATACAAAAATGAAGGGAAGAACAACTATGTAGTGGTCTTCTTAGGGACCATGAAGAAATGAGAGTAAAACCCCAGTGAAGGGCTGTGCACCCTCTCTATGGCCTGTTTGTGCAATACATCTCATAGCACAGCTTCCAGACATTGAAGATAGATGGATTTGAGGGAGGAGGAAAGTGAAACAAGTGTGGAATGAGAGGGGAATGGCAGGAGAATCAGAGGGAAAGACCTTGAGTGAGAACAAGTGTCTCATCTGTCTGTGGATAGTTGTTCCCAAAGATGTGCATACTGCAGCAGATAAGCCCCATGAGATCTGAATCCACTTCATAGTCACAAACGAGTCTGACATCAGGGCAAAGACTTTTGAGCAGTAGGAGAAGGATGGGAAGAGGGGAAGGAAATACTGAAAGTGAGAGGACTAGGACGATACACACGAGTGGAATAAGGAGTTGGGATAGGTGAGTAACCAATTAAGTGAGCAAGGATTGATGCCAGGCAGCTTCCACCCATGATTTAATTGAATCAGGAATACCTCCACAAACAGAAGGGTGAAGATATAGGGCAAAATGGAGGCCCTGTAAAAAGGAGGAGGGAAGACAAACACAGGAAATAAAGGTATCCCTAACCAACAAGTCCCAAATGAGCAGGGAAAGGGCAGAAGTAGTAGTACGGGCCATGATAGAAAGGGGAAGGGAATGGAAATTGCCAGTAAAATTATTTGGGGCTCAGTGAAGTGCCTCAGACATGAGGCACAGAAAGGAAAGGTAAAAAAGCACAGAAAGGATGATTAGGTGAAAATGAAAGAATCAAACACTGGAAAGTAAAACTGACCCCAATGGATCTGCTCCCAAACAAGTGAAAAAGACTCCAAGATCTGTGACTCTAGAAAGGGGAAGTTTGAATGACTGTAGGCAAAATAAAGGAATCAGAAAGTTGAGGGAAATGATGCATAAAATTGCAGGAAGAGAGTTGTTCTAAAAAGGAAGTAGCATCAACACCAATATCAGGAGAAGGGGTAAAAACATAAAATTTGTTAGGGTGAGGGTTAGGAAGGAGGGAATGGGAAGTTTCAAAAGACATGGGATCAAGAAATAGAACAGAACATACCTGAGTGATAAAGGTCCCGATAATGTGAAGAAGTCTAAAAATTCTCTTCAACAAGAAGAGGGGTTCCTAAGGTGTAACCAAGATGAGAAAACAATTGGTCAAAGTCATTTTCCTCATCATATTCCCTCTCAGAACAAGGGAAAGAAATACCAGATGAATGGATGGGCACCAAACCACCCAGCTGCATAATGAAACCCACCACCATAAGTACAATGACCATCATCTCATCCACATTTAGAAACTTGACTAGCATGAGGATATTCCTCACTCACACCAGATCTTGAAGTTACTTGAACTTGAGAGTTCATAACTGGATGAAAGAAAGGAAACAAAATCTCTTGATTACACTGCAAATCTTTATAAATTATGAGCAAAACAAAACATATGTAATACATGCAATGCCAAGGAAAAAGAATGAAGATCACAAGTACAAAAGCATAGAGAAATACAGTTTGTGCTGCCCTCCTATTGGCAGAGGACTTTTACTGCATAATAACATAATTATGCAGTGGCTCAAGTCACGAGAAATCTCGTAAGTTTAGGTGGAAGTTGCCTAAAGGCTAGTGGCATGCAAATCTCTAAGAGAGATGCACAGAGAACATAGCTTTCTGTGTGTAGAGGTGTATATCATCTCAGAATTTACTAAATGTATCTTCACAATATTTGGCAAGCTGTTACTAAACATTACAAATCTATTGAATATCAATTTTTTTGTTGTAAAACTTTAGATCCTATCAATTATTTTCTCTACTGTAATAGATTCGTGAGCGTACAGTGAAACTGTAAGTTAAAAAATATGAAATAAAATGAATAATACCTTTTTTCTTCTTCTCTGAATGCCACCAATCTTAAATTTAATGACCTTCACAATTTCCAACTGTTGTTAACTTATCACACCTATTTTCTTTTAATTTTACTGTTTTACTTCTTGACTTTTTCTGGGAAAGTTGTTTTTTACTCTGTGAAAAGCAATAAGTCACAGCAGAAAGGGAGGAATCAAAGCCAAACACATCATGTGACACAGAACAGTGAATATTGTTTTTCTTATATATTTCCTTTTGAAATTAAAGCTTACATAATATTAACACTTGAATTACAAACTGGTTTGATGACAAACTTATTGACATACATCAATAACACAGCTGTTTCATTAAATTTTAAATACACCTCAGTAAAAAGTTGTGAAAAACATATTTTGACCCAATCCTACTTTGAGTTAATACATAAATTACCAAATTTTTCCTATCTCAAGCAGCCAAGTATAAATTAAAAGATAATCAAATCTTTTATATGTAATTGTCATACTTTCCTAAATGCAAATCAATACACATAAATATCAGAATATCACTGTGAAAAAAGAAACTTAAGATGAAACTCAATTTCTTGAAATAATAGAAATATAAATATTACCATGAGCATTTTCACACTCATTTTCTTCTTCAAAATCATCTTCTTCAGATTCTTCATCTTCCTCATCATCCGAGTCATTTTCTGATTCTGATTCAGCAGTACTGTTGACATTTTCATCTGAGTCCTCAGACGCTACTGATTCTTCTGTATCACAGTTTTGTCTTTTTTTTGCAATATGACTATCATCATCATTATCCGATTCCTCAAGAACTCGAGTTTTCTTTTTTCTAACTAGGGCCAAGTCTTCATTACTATGACCACTAGAAAAATTGCCATTCTCAAGTCCATCATCATCTAACTCTGAGTCATCTCTTATTAACCTTCTCTTGCGATTATTGTTTTGTCCATTTTTGCCACAATTTTCATTAAAGTCTTCATCTGAACTCATTATGATTTTTTTTAAACCAAATGCAGTGTGTCAAACACTATAACTTTCATCTCTGTCTTCAGCTCTTACATACACTATAAAAGAAAATATCAAATGTGAAGCATACTTCAAGTCAAATCTACAAAACCAACTAAACACAATCTTTAAATTTAGTACCTAATATAGAAAATTAGACATTTAATTTTAATGTGTAATGGAAAATGTTGATCACAATACAATTAGCTTATAAATTGTATTCTTAGCCTAAATCAAATAAACTAAAAGACTAATAACAAAAATTACAATTAGACTATAAAAAAAGCCAAAGTTCCTACTTAAAGCTTAAAAATATATACCATGCTCTTAACATTGTTTAGAATGCATTTGTATATTGCTTTGAGTTTAAAGGGAATACAACTAGTCAACAGGACCCACCTATGAATCGAGACAATTTATTGAATATTGGAATCTAACTGTTACTTTTATTGTACATCCAAAGCCCCAATTTGCAGGGCATGATTTGGGTAAAGTAACATGGTGCAAACTATGAATCCTGGGATCTATAGTCTGGTATGCTAACCAACAGACCATGCTCATCACCAATTATCGCCAACCTGCTTCTTATGTTATCACAGCGATTTGTTATAGATATCTATAATATCGCTGACGATAACTAACTTTCACACAATTCTTACTTGTTCCCAATTCACCCTACAAGAAGAACTGCCTTCCAAAAGTGATTGGGTTATCAGGTTTCTTATTTTGTGGAAATTAGGTAGTCATAAGCTTAGTAAACACTTTTTCACAGCTCAGTTCTAAAAACTAATACAATGGGTTGAGTAAGTTATATCAAAAGATTCTGAATATGCAAATAAGAACCACAACCAATATAAAGCTGTGGTGGAACAGCATGAATGAAAAATAAATTTTGATACTGGTTGATGTTTCATAGGTAGTGTGTTGCCACCAAAACTTGAACATTTTGGAAAGGGTATGTAACAGTCCTTTCTGACACAAAATAGTTGTTTCTAAAATCATAATGATATATTAAGATTAAGCACTTAAGATTTCCAAAATGGGAATATCCCTTGTATTTAATGGCATTGGAAAACAAAGAAATATGAATCAACAAAACCCATACAGTAAGTTATAATCTAGCTGGAAACAATTATTATTTCCTTCAAACTTCTCACAATGACAAGTGAGATGTATATTTTAGCCAAATAATAAATGTAGGTGGTGCTTAATTATGCCACAGTCAGTTTTTTTCTTTCATTCACTGTTATTAACTGTTAGACTTGGGGTGAAGCTAACATCTGCATTATGATGAAAACTGACATGGCTCTAGATAAAAGTTCTGGATTAGCACCACATACTCTTTATACTGGCCATATGAACACAGACTAATCTCAATGATAAGAGGTATTTCTTAGAGTGCATACTGACAAATGTTCTTGTGTGAAAAATACCTCTTAGATATAAATTTGGTGCATGAAATACCCACTCTTGGGTTATTGAGAACCACTGAATGTATACAAAATTTTTAAATGTAACTCACAAAGACTATACACGAAGAACCAACCAGATAAAATCCACAACTGAAGTATGTCTAAGGTATATTCTTATAAGCACACATCAGTGAACAAATTTAATGGTCATAAAAGATAACCAAAGATTCTGTCAGACAACCAACTGTTATAAAATTTAGTAATCAAGGTTGTCCTTTGGATAACTAAATTATTTAAGAGTTCAAAGATGTACATACTCTCATGTACAAGTATTTCAGCACTGAATCAGGGAGATGCAATGGAACACAAGCAACGTGAGAACAACGAATAATCAACCAAGAGATAATTCCTGTGATATTTTCATTTTCATGTTTGTAGTGAACAGTTCTGCCAGCTCAGTTAAACTTCTAAATATACAGGCACAATGGTTTTCATTTCTGAGGCACTTGTTGCACACCATGGAAGAAATCTCCATTAATAACATTCAAATTGCAATGTTCTGTGTATGATAGTTCAACCAATCACAATTGACAATTGCTTGCTTACTGTGATAGTTTTCTTGGGTGGAAATTGATGGTTTCATTGGAAGGGTAAAAAAATTATCAGTCTTTCAGTTGAAATACGTTGATATGGCTGCTGAGAACTGTCTCCAGTATTGAAATAAAACAAATAAGTGAACTTTTTGGGTGCATAGAAAATTGAGTTTGTTCAGGCACAAAATAATTGCTACTGTGGAAAATCTGTTCATGTTACAGTAGTGACTAAAGAAAAACTTGTGTTAATCCCTGTACTATAATTGCATGATAGGTAAGGATGCAACATGCATGAAAATATAAAAGAACAATACAACAGTTACTTGCAGGCTTTTTCACACACAAATAAAGTTCTTTTCACTGCATACAGTAAGCATAATATATCTATGTTGGAGTATTGCTTACGATAGTAGGAAAGTAAATTCTCTGAACACTTGGTACACAACATTCAGCAAGTTACTGTGTTATTTTTATGGGGTTCTGGTAGTGATCCTGCTATCGTATCCCACCATTTTACCAGACCTGATTTGTTTATGGCAATTATTCAAACTGTCCAAACAAAACAGATAATTTGTATCAATGTTTTTGTTGTTTTTTTTCACGGAATGTTGATGAGTGTTTTACAGTATTTCCAAGGTGTAGGCCTAAGTTATTTGATGAGGCATGAATGAATACACAATATTGTGTCGAGGATGTCACGGTGTTGATCTCAATAGAGTACTTGATATAACCTTTTAATTATGTTTGTGTGCGTGTGTGTGTGCATGTACCCTAACATTACTGTGAGCCTTCTTTTTAACTTATGGAAGGACAACCTTTATTTATGCTGGACAACTTAAGACTGGTTAATGGATGTCCTTTGGACAACTTTCAAAACATCTTAAATTTGTTCACTGCACATGATTGACAATTTTCAGTTGATAATTATCCATCAATCACAAAAACATTTTAAATACAGTTAACATTGAAAATTGCATTTCCACAGAAAATTCTCTCCCCCTGTAAAGTACATGTTGGTCTACAAATCTATCATGCTTTATAAAACCTAAACATGATCTTCATCAACTTTTGTGGATATCTACAGGCATCTTCACTATTAATCAAACACTCATTCTGGGACTGCATCAATTATCAGAAGGCATTAAGTCTGGACAGGTAGTTGTATCTATAGTAAAAGATCCACACAGCCAATCTGGTAGTTTAGTAAGACAATCTTCAGTACCCAACAAATACAAAGTGCAAAATTAGGTTGTGTTTTTAATTTTATTGGAAGAAACATGGGCTGATAATATTATAAGCTTCCAAATGTAGAAAAAAAAAGAACTTCAAAATTTTCCAAGTGTTTGAGTTAGAAATAAGAGGAATGGTAGGTTTTTTCACTGTAAAATATCACAGTAAGAATTAATTCTCATTGTACTCCTGAATTGTGCATGGATTCTTATTTCCACAAAATTTACAGCAAAGTCTGCTATCTGTTTACACAGATGGAATATTGCCTCATTAAACATTATGATCCAAATAAAAGTTGATCATTATGATAAATATCCACTGAGGAACACAGTACTCCTAATGGATTTACTTTCATAGCTCTCTTTGAGCAGATGTTGCACTGTCAGAATTTTGTAAGCATGAAATAACAGATATGTCTGACTGTGGCCCATGGTTCAACAGCCATCCTCATAGACCCTTCTTGCCACTGATGAAAGGCTTATGTTACTGAGGTGCCACACTTGAATTCTGTGTACCATAAAACAGTCTGTACTTTTCTATTTACCTGTTACCAGTTTGGCAATATCTGTTGAAAAAAATTCTCTCTCTCTTGATTTTGGCCAACATACATCTACTATGCAATTTTCTTTGTTCACCTGGAAGATATTACATTTTACAATGTGTACAACTATATGTAAACACCATGTTCATTTAAGTACCCAGTATATAATAGTGATAATTTTTAAGAGATGGGATGGACTGGCTCTTAGTACAAATAATGAACTCCAACCTAATTGGACTAGAGATAAAAAAAAATGGTAGTCAAGAGGTTGAACTTACATGGGTTACAAAACTGAGTTTCAATAGTAAAAAGTTTATAAAGGTCAATTGTTATAATTCATCTGATCAAAAAGATGAGATCAATAAGAAACTGTATGAGATCAGGGTTGTTACTAATACGGAAACTGATGCAGAAACTATGGGAGATTATAATTTTATACACACTGAAAGGGAGTTCAAGGAATAAAGTACCGAGGAAAGAAGATGTCTTACAGTAATTCAGGATGAATTTCAATACCAAATGGTCAGAGAGCCAACTAGGGAAGATACCATTTTAGATTTATTATTAACCATCAATAAGGATATGGTTACAAGAGTGTGAGGAAGCATTTTGGGAAGAGCAAAATTTTGGCAGGTCCAGAAGACAAAATGCGGGGTCTACATAAAACAAATGATGACAGTATTGAATAAATAATATATATATATTCAGAAATCTAATGTGTTTAATTTTTATTTGATTTTCTTTCCAAACCTTAAAACACCAGTATTAATTAACTTCAAACTCAATAAGTAGTTACCTTTAACAATGAAAATTGTATCTCATGGCCACAGTTGTTTATAATTATTCTTCTAGAATGACAAATAAACACTTGTAGATGACTTGCTGACTTCAAAAATATCAAAGGTAAACAGCAATTGATGGACTTTTATCAGGGTTTTACTTCATTAGCCTAGAGCAAAAAGGATATAAAAATTGACAGAAACAATACATGCGCAACAATATTATGTAAGTGTGGACGAGTTTTGAACAAATATCTAACCAAAAAGAGTGTTTAACTTTTAAATTTTTTACCAAACCTTAAAACATTAGTATTTAATATTGGACTTTAAAACTGTATGGTTACCAAGACATTTCTTCCATTTTGGGGACTAACTATTCCCAAAGAAATATGTGCATCCAGTGTTCTTTGAACATTTAGTCTAGAAAAGTTGTTATATTTTGCATCCTTGGTCAATCTACATTCACTATCATTTCTCCTTTAGTTTGGTCTATATTTAGGCACAAAACCAAATTTAACTAAACTCAGGACCATAATTGTTCATAATAATTTTTCTGGACCAACTTGTAAATACTGGTAGATGATTTATTGACAATAGTTTACTTCAAAATCATTCAAAAATATAGAAAATGTCAAATGAAATAAAAAGCAGTTGACTATTATGAAGGTTGACTATCAGTGCCAAGGGAGATAAACACAGATGGAAACTACACATATGCAACAATTCTGAGTAAATGTAGAGGTGTAACAATTTACATTTTTACCATAAACTGACAAAGGAATAAACAATGAATGTTACAAATTATACTGAAATTTAGGGTAATGGAAATACAAAGAAGACAGAATCTACTGACTATTACAAATGGGTATAATTACCATTATTTTTCAAAGGGTTGACAGACTTATGACTGAGAAAATGTGTTGTTCCAATAAGTATGTCAGGGATCTCAGAATTGCACTATTTTCAGCCCCTGTCATTGAATAATTAGGTTTCAGGCTTTGCTACATATTGAAACAGACTAGACTTTCCACAGAGTTGTAAAGGAGGTCAAAGATCAAATATGTTAGCCTTTCTTTTTTCATTTTATGTAAATCAACAAACAAATACACAAGCACCTGATAATTAGGATTACTAACATTATCCTATTTTTAGAAAGAATAGTAAGTGTTGCCCTAAAAATTATATGCCAACTAGTCATACTTATGAAGTGGGAAAAAAATTGTAGTCTTGTAAGCTTTACAAAATCATTCAGTGAAATGAGATGTCATAAAAGAAATCCAATCTTGCCTTACTAATTTGTTAACTTTTTACGAGGATGATGTTTGTTATTTGGAGGATGGAAGGGGTATGAACTTAATGTACTTTGAAAAGTTACCACACAAAAGATTAGCAAAGAATATCGCATCAATAACGATTTGTGGGCAAACCATTTAAATGGACTGTAGGATGATTGGATGAGAAAAAGGAAAAAGCTGTTATTCATAAAGTCCTGTCAAACTATACACTTGTTATTAGTGAAGTGCTTCAGGAATCAGTGATTGGGCCTTTGACAAGACTGCAGAAAACTAGCACACATATGCACATTGTACGTCAAAGGATTTAGCTAACAGGTGACGATTTTCCTCAAAAACATTTTTGTTACACACTCACATAAAATTAAGATAACATAAATTACTGAATTCTACTAAATAACAGGCCTTACTAAATAATATTAAGTACTAGAAGTTTGGAAAATAATTTAGTAATTATGCAAAACATCGCCATTGTTTACACACCATTATTTCTTAGAAATGAGAATGTTTTCTAAGTTTTATCATGCTACATTTCCCCATACAATAATGCCCTTTTTTATGAAGCTTTTTGCTGTTCTCTAGCAGATGTACGATTTTTAACATCAAGGTGTCTAATTCAAAAATCTCCAGGACTCACATGTGGTGTGACAAACTAACTATCTCTCAAATGCAATTGTTTTATCTATTAATGTGTATGTGAATTGATAATGCATATTTTCAAATATAAGTTTAAATAAAACAAGTTTTATTTCATTTAAAGTATGGTGTATGTCCCCTTTAATTAGCAAAGTCTGGAAAATTTGTAATTTCTGCTCCAAAGATTTTAGCAAATCTGTAGCCATAATATCGTAACCACCACTAATAAAATATGAAGTAAATATAAATTACTCTTTTTGGCAATCCCTGGTTATCCGGGTCCCTAAATTTATCAAGAGCCTGACCTCATCATTAGAGTACATGATTAAGAACCACTATTTCTCATTCTTAGGTGGTAAAAAACAGATAACTAACTTCCATCTTGAAAATATTCATTATTAATCATAATTATTATTGATGTGGCACAACATACCATTCTGAAATGTGTTCTAGTAGTGTATCAAATGTCTCGTGCTTCTTTTTGCCGTGGTATTAGCTCCACATGAACTCATCAAGGTAAGGTGGCAAAAGAGCATTACTGGTGCCCGACACAGATTTTAACTTCGACATGCAGTTTTTCCAAAAAGATTCAATATGGTTAGTGTGTGCACTCCTGTTACAAGGGCAGTCAGCAAAATTAATAAGTATGACTAATGCAGTCATTGGACTTTGCCTTATTCATGTGTGTGTGAATGAATGCAGTCATGTTCTGAGTAATTGAGCGAAGAAGTCGTTCATGAATATCTTGTTAGTATGTGTGCAGTCATGTTATCGGTAATTTTATAACATTATTAAATGGGACCCAGATAACTAGGGATTGCCCTCTTTTTTTTCTTTCTAGACTGATTTCAGGTTATAACAGAAAATTACAAAACTGATCCTAAACAGCCTTAGGTTTATATAACAGTTTACATCTGTTTTTATTTCATTTTACTGTTTTATTTCCTACAACTGTATCTAACTACTGAACATATAACAGAGCTATCAACATCAAGCAAGCAAATAGCTCACTTAATGGTAAAATACAGTAGTGAACTATATAACGCACATGCATTCCTCACTGAGAATTTTTTATTTAATTATTTTCATTTATATTTCCTTATCTAGCCTAATAAGTTTTAAAATTTTACAATTTAATTACTTTTACAACAATGAATAAAAATATACAATGAAAACAAGAAATTTAGTACTTATGTATTGGACTTGCAATTTTTTTACAGTTGAAGACTGAATATTGATAAAAGTTAACCCTAACTTTTCCTAGGATCATTGTTAGTATTTCACCGAGTTTTTATTATTACAAATAATCAGTTTAGAACACAAAATAATAACACACACACAGCATACAATGTCCTATAACTATTATAATTTAACTGGCTTTCTAACTAAAGTATAAGTGTGTTAAAATAATTTCCTTAGCTGGTCAAACTGAACTCAACAACAGAAACTTTGAATCTGTAAATCAAATAAGTCAAAAACTGTCATGAGAACAAACTAGAATTATATAGAAATCAATAAATTAAAATATTGTCTTTCTGTTTGTTATAAATAATGCAAAAGCAAATGCTAGAGAGAATTAGAGAGATTTTTTAAAGACAGTATGTGATAAGAAGGCAAAGGATGTAGGTTGGACTTTCTGGTCTATATCTAAGTAAAACAAGTTTATCACAGGTAATGAAGTCACATCTCAGCAAAATCTATAAAACAAGTCTGTAATTTGCATTAAAACTCGGAAACTCAAATGCAGTGGAAAAATTAGCTAATGTGTGCTATTTGGAGCAAACAAGTGTCACATGACAGAGAAAAGTGAAGACTGAGAATTTCTTTAAATATTTCCTTTTGAAATTACAAACCTAAAACTTTTATTTAAAATTTTACTCATCAATTACACTTTGATGCCAAGTTTATTGACATGTATTAATAATAAAATAGCTTAATTTTGAATATAACTCTGTAAAAATCTCATTACATGCATACTTTTACCTACTCATAATCAGAGGGATTAATCAAAATTCTGATTAAATCAGTTGTCACGAAAATAATCAACTAATCAAGATTAGTGGTTCTCATAATTAATGTTTTTGATTATTCCATCAATCGATCAACCAAAATTACTATTAAATTAACTGTCACAAAAATAATCAAAAATTAGAGTTTCTAATGCTTTCAACTATCAAAGTCATTGAAAAATTGCAAACAAACTTGCTCACCCTGTCTTTATTATGGATAAGCTACAAAGACTATCTGCCACTGTCACTAATTTTGAACTGCTGACTAGAGGGAAAGCAACTACTGGCAACATTGGTTATTCATGTCATATATATAGAAGTGTATATGAGGGAGCATTTCCAAAAATGGAAAGAGGTGGGCAGGATGCCACTGTGTTTTATTTGTTACATGAGCATAATCTTAGCAAATTGAAAAAAATAAAAGGCTCTTATTTTATATACTAGCTTGACAATATCTGTAATTTGAGTTCATAATTTGTACAAAACTACAGACTTAGTATTTTGACATCACAAACATCTAATTTCAACCACTGCTGCATTTAACGTACCATGTGACACACAAAAATTGATGTTTAACTCTGTTTTTTAATATTTACTTTTAAATTAAGAAGTTGAATAAGGTATAATACTAAAATTTGAATTATAATCTACAGTTTGATATCAAACTTATTAACATAAATTCATGAAATAGTAGTTTAATAAAATTTTGAATGCGAGTCAACAAACACAATGACATGGCCTTTCACCCATGACCCATCTGGAAAGGGTTAAATTCTTGAGTACTTCTAACTGTACTGAGAAATTAAGGTACTATAAAAAGACTTGAATTAATTGGTAAGTTGGATAAATACTTGGGTTATCCCAATTTTAATCACACATTAAATACAAATAATAACTTACAAAAAGTGTTTTGGAAAGTTACTCATGCCATCAAGGTAGTGCTATGTTGCTAGGAGTAAAGTTAACACAAACTTAGTAATTACTAGATCTGAGCAATTAATTCAATTACCTATAAGAATAGTGTCACATAAATTGATTAATTGCAATTATGATTTAATCAATTCACATCATGAAAATAATCAAGTAATCAAAATCAGTGTTTCAAGTTATTATTTTTTTCAATTATTCCACATATTCAAGTAATAATAATGTTTCCAGTCTACAAAGATATTTACACTACAGTGTGCAGTCTACACAGACACTATCATCACCACTGTTTTTTAAAACTTTTGTTTATTTGCAATTGGTGCCAGTTATCATAAATAATGCTTTTAAACTAATAAAGTACAAATACCATTACATAACATTTTGGGGGCAAATATAATTGAAATGAAATAAATTTCAACAATCAAAACCAGCAAAATTATAACCTAAATTTAAGGTACTCTTTTGGAACACACAAATTATTATTATTTGCTGAAAAAAAACATGGATAGGTATAAATTATTAGGCAAGATATTATTGTTTAGTGAATCATTAAAATGGTGATTATGACGCTATCTGTGTAGACTGCATGCCATAGTCGCACTGATTAAAGTCTGGATTCACTTTGGTGTAAAAGGAAATGAAAAAGGAGCTCCAATCTTAGAAGAGATGGAGAGGCCAATTTGTCAACACTGTAACAAAGCCGTCTCGGCTAAGTGCTCCAATACTACAAATCTGTTTTCTCACCTAGACAACTATCTGAAAGTCTATTCAGAGGTGGTGCCAAGTACTAGCAAGGGTACAAAGAATCAGCCTACACTGTTGCAAGTTATGGAAAAAGGAAACAAGTATGATTCTGATTCCAAGTGAGCCAAAGAACTACACTGCACCATTGCTTGCTTCCTTGCTAACTACGTTTTCATTTCATACAATAGAAAAGCCTGACTTTAAGAAAATGGTGAGCATTTTTGATTCAAAACATTCATTGCCATCAAGAAATTACTTTTCTGGAAAGCAAATTCCTAAGTTATATAATGAAATGAAATAGAGTGTTGTAAAGCCAGCTGTTCACAGTGCCACTTTTTATGCAGCTGTTACAGATCTATGGATGGGATACTCACGAATTCCATACATGAGTATTGCCATACATTTTATACATCCAAAGTGGCAAATGAAGTGTTTTGTCTTGATACAATACCTGTTCAAAACCACATTGGCCAGAACCTGGCTGATGCAAGAAGTATTATTCAATTGGGATCTTTGATATGAAAAGTTGAGTTGCACAACAACTGATAATGAATCAAATTGTGTATCAGCATTTAAGATTCTTCAGTGTATTAGGATAAGTTGTTTAGGCTATAACCTAGATCTCTTGTCAACAAAGCACTTCAGAGTTTAACATGCTATTACCCGATTCCATTCTTTAGTAGCAGTTTTTAAAGGTGCTGGGAAAAAACAGAGATCTACATCTCAACCACAAATATAGCTAGGCCTCCAGCAGCATAAACTAATCTTAGATACTGTCACAAGATGGAGATCCACTTACTAAATAATCGATCAAATCTTAGAACAGAAAGCTATTTGACTGTATTGGCTGAAGATCACAAAAACTGGCACTATATACTTACAGATCATCAAATTGCAATCTTGGAGACAGTAGCTTCTGTATTACATCCTTTGTCAATATTTACTGATGCTCTTTCTTGTGAGAATCACATATTTTCAGCTGTGCATCCTTTATTCAAGCATATTTTGGAAGAAATTCCAGCTGTTGGTGTAAAAGATTGCACCATGAGTAAGGAAATGAAAGAGACCACAGCAGACCTTGACAAGTTTGCACTCCAGATTTAAAACAAATTACTTGGCTAACAAAAAGCATGTTCAATCTCAGCTTTTAAATGAAGCTGCTTGCATTGCTGAGAAAATTGTTAGAAAGGTACCCCCCCCCCCACAGTTCATCATAGCTTTATAACATAGTAAAGGTTTCCAACACATCCTTAGCATTACTTTCACAAGATAACTACTGAAGGTATTTGTTACCCTTTTCCATTTATTAACCTCTTGAGTCCAACAAAACATTTTCACATGCAGTATTAGCAGTTACATCAAATGTTTATGATGTATTTAATATTTGTTAGTTCTTTTTTGTATGCAAGTGGTACTAATCTTCTTGATCCTTTAAAATTATAAATACTACTTCTGCCACTCAAGTTTAATTATCATGAATGAGACTAGTATAACAAAACACATTACTTTTTAGCATTTAATCAGGTTTCTTTTAGTTTTAGTACTAAACCATGGGAAACTGTTCCATTTTACTCAATAGATTAGGTAGAAAATGGTTCCATAGAATTAAAAATACGCCTATTGAGTATTTATAGCACTAGTCATGCATTCCATATATTTAGTTTCTATAGCATATCAGTATCACACAATTTGCACAAGCTTCAGTGCTTAGTCTGAAGAGTTAGAAAACAGTGGATTGCAGAACTAGAAAGTAGAATTCACCTTCTGTATTTCTGTTTTCCTTAACATATATTAACTGTAACTTGTGTAAGTGTCTGTTTTACTGTTACTGGGCCCCTAGTATTTAATAATCACAATGGTACTACCATACTATTACTAGGCCTAGTAGCAGTGCTAATACTGTTACTGTTAGTAACAGTTAAAAGTAGTAGTACTAGTACTAATACCGAGTTTCAAATGTTCTAACAGTAGTAACACGGGAGCATTGACAAATACTGAAAATTTGAAATATTGTTATTAAATTCAAAGTATAAAGTAGATACATATCAAATAGAGTCAAGTTCCTCGATCGATAAAACATGAAAACAAAGAAATAGTTAAAACCTTTGTTACTTAACTTAGTTTTATAAATGTACAATTGTTCAACTTTATTATTTCGGCAAAAACTAAAATTAAAAAAAAAGACTTATCGATATAATTATAAATTAACTTAGCCTAGTCGAGATTTTAAATTGTAGAATCTCAGTTTACCATAAACACAGTGGCTGTCATCCAATACACAAAACTGTGTTTGAGAACTGGGTAAACTTTATTTCATGCTCGTTTTTGTTTCAACGTTCATATTTTTTTCTTCGAACTAAAAATCAGTAAATAGGATTTACTTTCAGTATCATTTCACAAAGTTAGGCTTACCGGTGCAACAACTACTTACAGCACGTATCCCATAATGCAAAAAGACAAGGTCCCGGATAAAGAGACGTCACTGTTTGAAGCGCCATAAGTGATATTTACTTTTAAACTATTAAACAGTTTTTTGTTGTTGTTGTTTTTGTTTCTGACTAAACTTTTTTTCTTATTTAAGAAAATGTGGTGAATTTTTAAGTATTCAAGACTAGTTGCAGTATCCGTCCCTTAAACGGAAGTTATGTAAATTCATCATTAATGAAA
>NW_013670939.1:74897-77054 GCF_000517525.1 Limulus polyphemus | reverse complement strand
AACTTGAAAACTGTAGGATCAGATGAACACCGACCAAACTTGAAAACTATAGGATGAGCTTAACATCGACCAAACTTGAAAACTATAAGATCAGATGAACACCGACCATACTTGAAAACTATAAGATCAGATGAACACCGACCATACTTGAAAACTATAAGATCAGATGAACACCGACCAAACTTGAAAGCTATAGGATCAGCTTAACATCGACCAAACTTGAAAACTGTAGGATCAGATGAACACCGACCAAACTTGAAAACTATAAGATCAGCTTAACATCGACCAAACTTGAAAACTATAAGATCAGATGAACACCGACCAGACTTGAAAATTATAAGATCAGATGAACACCGACCATACTTGAGAACTATAAGATCAGATGAACACTGACCAGACTTGAAAACTATAGGATCAGCTTAACATCGACCAAACTTGAAAACTATAAGATCAGATGAACACCGACCATACTTGAACTCTATAGGATCAGCTTAACATCGACTATATTTAACATCTATAAAATCTATTAGATCAGCTAAATACTAACAATATTGAGAATATACTATATCTATAAAATCAATAAACAACGCCCACATTTAAAGTTTTATTTGTTTATAAAATCCGTAAAGAACGCCCACATTTAAAGTTTTATTCGTTTATGAAATCAGTAAAATCAGTCCAGATTTAATGTTATATCCGTTTATAAATCAATAAACAACGCCCACATTTAAAGTTTTATCTGTTATCAATAAACAACGTCCACAATTAAAGTTTTATCTGTTTATAAATCAATAAACAACGCCCACATTTAAAGTTTTATCTGTTTATAAAATCAGTAAAGAACGTCCAGATTTAATGTTATATCCGTTTATAAATCAATAAACAACGCCCACAATTAAAGTTTTATCTGTTTATAAATCAATAAACAACGCCCACATTTAAAGTTTTATCTGTTTATAAATCAATAAACAACGCCCACATTTAAAGTTTTATCTGTTTATAAAATCAGTAAAGAACGTCCATATTTAATGTTATATCCGTTTATAAATCAATAAACAACGCCCACAATTAAAGTTTTATCTGTTTATAAATCAATAAACAACGCCCTCATTTAAAGTTTTATCTGTTATCAATAAACAACGCCCACAATTAAAGTTTTATCTGTTTATAAATCAATAAACAACGCCCACATTTAAAGTTTTATCTGTTTATAAATCAATAAACAACGCCCACATTTAAAGTTTTATCTGTTTATAAATGCAGAATGTTACTGAAACGACTTCATTTTACTAGAAGAGTCATGATTTAAAACTTTCTAAAACATTCCCTATATCCTCTATTTGAGAAAAAAAAAAAACGCATGTCAGCTCTAGAAACAGATTTTCCCATCAAATAAATTAATATTTTTTTTAGACTTCAATCACAAAACAAGAGTACATGATAAAAAATTCAAACACAGGTTCTTAACCTTTCCTGTTTAAAACTTTATCTCAAGAAGTTTCTGTTTTTTATTTAGATTTATTTAGGAAAAACGATCTCCTTAAAAGTACACAAAAAAGACACATTTAAAGGAGTTTGTGGGTTTAAAAGAAACTCAAAAAAAAACAAAAAACAAAGCAAAAACCAACAGGCTCAAGAGCTTTTAACAAGTAGTCAGGATCAAAATAATACAGAAGATATCAGACTTGGTAAGCTGGGATCCTTTTGAGTAGTTTTAAAGATCACACTTCTTTGATCCTCTATGTTTATACTTACTCAACTGGATACAGTATTAGGTTTGTTAAAGACTTTAAAAACACCTTTAAAATCCAAGAGTAAGTAACATTGTTATTGGATCTACAACATGCCGGTTAAACAAAGTCGCTGAAGAAAAGATTCAACACGTTTTCATATTCAGTGAACATCTTTTGGTTTTCCATTATTATGACCGAGCACAAAATGTAAAGTTAAACAAGCATGAATTATAAATACTAAGAGAATCTTGAAAGAGTCATTTCCTATCACCTGGAGATTACTAAAATAAACTTGTGATTGTAGGCCACAGCTAAGCCTTACTTTGCTCTATATGTAGACCGTAATTAATTTTCTGGAGTGAAAACGTGGAAAATCCGGTCACAGTCTGTTCTACAAGATATTTTAACTAAGTGAAGTGACAGG
>NW_013670939.1:70568-74016 GCF_000517525.1 Limulus polyphemus | reverse complement strand
TCAGTGGCTTTTCTATAACACTGAACCATTGTTCAGTGGCTTTTATATAACACTGAAACATTGTTCAGTGGCTTTTCTATAACACTAAAAACATTGTTCAGTGGCTTTTCTATAACACTAAATATGATACTCAAGCACTGGGGAACTCATTTATACAAATATTTGCTACAAACAAGCTTATTCGGACTGAAAGGAAGAGTGTAGTATATAAAGTTTTGTTAAATAAGTTTTCTTTAAACTCAAAGTCACAATATTACGATCCAAGTGTTTCCAATATTCACACTATCTCAAAACTTTGAAACTATTAGAGTCTGAGCACAAACGAGTTTTAGGCAATTTGAAACTATTACAGGACACTCAACTTATTATAATGGTCTATCACGGGCAGGAACGAGGCTAAGGGTGTACGTGATGGATCACCTTTAAAGCAGCACCAACAATTTTCCAAGGACTGAAAGGAAAATTACTTCGTGATTTCAAACGAGAGAAGACAAGAGCGAGCATCTCACGTGAAGCTTTGGGTGCATGACACGATTACGTCATAAACAATCAAGTACCATGGTAACCGTTTTATACAATTATAGAAATGGTGCTAGTTAAAACAGGTTACAGAAGAATGTTAACGGGTTCATTTAATCACCCAATCAGTTTCGTATAAATAGAAATATCCAGAATTCAAGGTCCTAGCCAACTGATAGAAAATGAAACTGTGACAAATATGGAAATAACGTTAATGAAGAGAAAAAAGGGTTTTTTTTTCTATAATTACTCACCCTAACTAAAGTAACTTGTAGGTGGCCAATTGTATTTTATTTACCTATGTTTGGGTGACTCTAGAGTTCACCAGCATCAAGGCAACGTTTTTTAGTGTTTTTGTTATTAAGCACAAAGCTACACTATGGGCTAACTATGCTGTGCTAATTACGGGTATCGAAACCCGGTTTTTAGCGTTATAAGACTTTAGGTTTACCGTTGAGATACGGAGGGGAAGGGGACTGTTGTATTCACTTATTCTATTAGTGAAGTTTTATCCTCTTTTATCTATATCTATATGCCAGAACAACCTGAATATGGAAACAGATGTAAAACCCCGGGTCCACGTGTAAGCAACCTAGGGAAAAATCACTTAGGATCTGAAAACTTCCCTAATGGGCGTGTTTAATCTCTTCCAATTCACGTATGGAATAGTCATTGGACGCGAAAGTTCTATTCTGTGTTTTTATTGTGCCTAGTTGTATTTTCTTCCATAGTATTCCTGATCAAGTTTGTTTGGTTTTGTTAAATTCTACCAAAGGTTTGTGGGTACAATTAGTTGTTAAATTTACGTGTAACAGGTGAACCAAAGATTTGTTAGTAGAATTAGTTGTTAAATATACGTGTAACAGGTGAACCAAAGATTTGTTGGTAGAATTAGTTATTAAATATACGTGTAACAGGTGAACCAAAGATTTGTTGGTAGAATTAGTTATTAAATATACGTGTAACAGGTGAACCAAAGGTTTGTTGGTACAATTAGTTGTTAAATTTACGTGTAACAGGTGAACCAAAGGTTTGTTGGTAGAATTAGTTGTTAAATTTACGTGTAACAGGTGAACCAAAGATTTGTTGGTAGAATTAGTTGTTAAATATACATGTAACAGGTGAACCAAAGGGGCCAGAAAAAAACAAACAAAAAACGAATTGTTTTCACATCAACAAACCAACAGGAAGACGGCCTTGTTTACCTTGAGTGACGTCACTCGCCTCTGACCCAATATTTGAACCAAGCGATCACAAAAGCTGGCTGTTGCACTAACTTTGGGAGCTTGTAGGGCCGGGACTGGGGCAAATTATCGAAAAATGACTTGGTCTTAATTTTTAACTTATATTTCTATGGCACTTGAATATAAATACAAACGTATTGCGTTTTTAACTGTCCGACGTCTTTAACACGTGCTTATTGATTTCTGAATGAATTTACTGACATTCGAGTAAATTCGGAAAGTATTCAATGTGTGTATTAAGCCTTTCTTCAACCTGTTACACGTATATTTAACAACTAATTGTACCAACAAACCTTTGGTTCACCTGTTACACGTATATTTAATAACTAATTGTACCAACAAAAAAAATTGCATTTGACAGACGTCGTGAATACAGGTATTCGTGAGTAAACAACTATGAGTTCTTCGCTTCATTGTTTATGGATGTGGGAATCTTCCCAAGGAAAAGGGGGTATCTCTGCACGAGTTCCCACCTAAGTCAGACAGAAAACATCACATGGCCTGGACAAAGTTCGTATCTAGACCTCGTGATAAATGGAGTCCTGGAGAGGAAAATAAAAACTGGCGCTAAAGAAATATGCAGTGTGTATCCGTAGTTCGAGGGAGATCCATCAAGCAAGGCGAGCGGCAGCCAGAGGCACATCACGATCTTGTTCACAGACCAATAACAGCGATGATAATCGTGTCCGATCAGCTGTTCGAAAACGAACAGGGTAAACTCAGGTTTTTAGCGAATGTTTTAAGTGCAACATAGAATTTTCAGTTAGCAATCAGTAGCTCTGCTACAACAATAAAATGTTTATGAAATTTCACGTTCAGCTATTATTTAGCAGAAAAGGAGCATGGACAAACAACTGTCTGTTATATTTATTTTCCAGGTTATAACACTTTTCGTATGAAATGTCTCTGGAGATGTCAATATGCAACATAAAAAAATGCTGGATATTCAATATCATTTATCAAAATATGACCTCAGCTATGTTTGCTTTTCTAGTCCTAATGTATACTTATTCATATGCATACAATGTGCAGAATACAGTATCGGGAGTCCATCAGCTGATATTAGATCTACATCTAGATATAGATCCATCACTTAAAAAACAAATATTGACTAGAATTTACTCATATATATACTATGTTATCGCCCACGTGATCACACTGACGCCTTTAAATTTCGTCCCAATTTTTATGACATTCGCAATATAAACCAGTCTTTTATGACATTGTAGCATTTAACTGTTGAGATAATTCCATACCAAGAAATATTAGACAAACCGCTAATTCTCGTCCACTTTGGCCAACATTTCAACATTAGATATGTTATCGTCTGCAAGCTCTAGTTCAAACATATACGGTGTAATTGACATATTATCGTCTGCAAGCTCTGGTTCAAACATATACGGTGTTATTGATATACTATCGTCTGCAAGCTCTGGTTCAAACATATACGGTGTTATTGATATACTATCGTCTGCAAGCTCTGGTTCAAACATATACGGTGTTATTGATATACTATCGTCTGCAAGCTCTGGTTCAAACATATACGGTGTGATTGACATACTATCGTCTGCAAGCTCTGGTTCAAACATATACAGTGTGATTGACATATTATCGTCTGCAAGCTCTGGTTCAAACATATACGGTGTGATTGACATACTATCGTCTGCAAGCTCTGGTTCAACATA
>NW_013670939.1:68448-69568 GCF_000517525.1 Limulus polyphemus | reverse complement strand
AGACATTATGATAAATGGTAACCTGGTTAACCGATTATTTAGGTATAGGAAGGATTAGACATCATGAGAAATGTAACCTGGCTAAACGATTATTTAGGTATAGGAAGGTTTAGACATTATGAGAAATGTAACCTGGCTAAACGATTATTTGGGTATAGAAAGGATTTGACTTCAGGAGAAAGTTGTTTTTAAGACTAATAACGTAGAAGTACACATGGATTTTTCACTACGTTAAAATACTTTTTGACAGATTGACAGTCGAGTACAATAATTGCCTTTAAAAAAGAAATATATATTTTTCTATATATATATATTTTTTTCTTTTTTGAGTCTTGATTATACAAAGCAACAGTGGCAGTAAGTCATTTGGACAACAGAAGGTTTCTGGTTTTATTGGAAATTACTTTTATTTTTGAGAGAAAACGTCCACCATATTTATTAGTTATTTAAACAAACAAGGGACCAACTAGACGAATCACTGCCTTTGCTTTAGGGGTTTTCTTCATAGTTCTGTAAAACAGTTTGATTAGATTGATAATTAACCGAAAGGATAAATTTTCAACAACAACAAAAACAGAAAATCTCATTAATCAAACTAACGTGGACTTGTTAGTGCAAACACTTTATAACTGTAGAGGTATCCCGCCACAGGTTATTATCTTCACAATAATACGAAATTAACCCAAAAGTCGTGCTAATGAATAACGCTGTGAACGAGATTTAATTAATTGAATTCCTACGTTAGTTACTAATGAACTTCTGAGTGTAAACCTAAGAAGTTAATTACGTGTTATGTGTTTTCACTTAAAAAAGAACCTTACGTATTTCTCACCCTATCACCATTTACAACACTTCACCCATTCAACTAGTTATCTTACAACGGAGGTAACTGAAATATGGTCAACTAGTTACAGGACAACGGAATCACTGAAATATGTTCAACTAGTTACCGAACAACGAAGTCACTGAAATATGGTCAACTAGTTACCGGACAACGGAATCACTGAAATATGGTCAACTAGTTACAGGACAACGGAATCACTGAAATATGGTCAACTAGTTACCAGACAACGGAATCACTGAAATATGGTCAACTAGTTACCGAACAACGAAGTCACTG
>NW_013670939.1:65467-67448 GCF_000517525.1 Limulus polyphemus | reverse complement strand
AAGGTAACTGAAATATGGTCAACTAGTTACCGGACAACGGAATCACTGAAATATGGTCAACTAGTTACCGGACAACGGAGGTAACTGAAATATGGTCAACTAGTTACAGGACAACGGAATCACTGAAATATGGTCAACTAGTTTCCGGACAACGGAGGTAACTGAAATATGGTCAACTACTTATCTTACAACGGAGGTAACTGAAATATGGTCAACTAGTTACCGGACAACGGAGGTCACTGAAATATGGTCAACTAGTTACCGGACAACGGAGGTAACTGAAATATGACAATATATATCCCACTTGTTAGAAAATCCTTCACAATTATTTTCACAGTTTTATTTAATAGCTGAAGGGAAAGATAAAAATTTTGTTTTTTTCTCTCTCACTGAAGAACCACTTCCAGTGATATTTTAGTCATTAACAAAGACTATTGTTATCGTAACTTCTTCGTACAACACCTCTTCATTATGATATCTCTGTATTTTGTATTATTGCCACCGAGTACAATCTATTTTCAGCTACAAACATTCGTTTTTGAGACATCTGTAAGTACACGTGGTTAGTGCACGTGGGTGGGAACTAATTAAATAATTTATTTCAGTTCAAGCGTTGTTTCCTGTTGTATGAAGTTAACAGCTTGTGGAGAACAGAATTACCACTAGAATAACGTATAATTATCAAATGATTTTTTTCTCAAACTTTTCTTTCCCTGTCTCAGTTAAATTATGAATATATATATGACAAAACGTCTATACTTTTTCTAAGCTATTTACAATCACCATTGACTTTACTGAAAGTTATATGAATATATTCTTTACTTTTCTTGTTAATTAAAAAATAAGATCTATTTTCATTGTCTTTTATTTATTGTGGCCAAACATTTTAAATGTATTTTTGTTCAGCTCACAGGCCCAGATGTGCCTGCTGTTTCCAAGACATGATTTACAAGATGGCTGGATCACGAGGTGTCTGTGGTACAGAGAACTTACTGTACGAAGCTGATAATTCACGACGAAAGTCAGTTCATAAAAACACTCACAATACAGTATTTCCCTAAAACCAGCTGGGTCAGTCCTGCCTCGCATCTCAAAAACTATTGTGTTGGTAATGTTTGCCAGGTCCTTATCTGTCCGCTCTCTGTAAGCCTTCAGGCTGCTCGGTAATGGTTGCATGTTTGGGAAACGGGATCTAACTACCACAATGAGGTTTTTGTTCAAGTCACGTGTGAACGGAAGTCAGAAAAATAAACTTATAGGTTTTTTTTTCTTTAATAATTCATCTAGGGGAAACGGCTCGTGCAGACCAAATAAAATAGTGAATTTTTACAGCGAACTTTGGAAATGGAACATCCAACAACTTACCCGACGACAGAAGTTCAAAGACTTTTACGACGTCGGTACATGTTAAGTCCTTTGAATCGTGCCATTTTCCTAAACATCTTTACCGATGGCTACCTGGGTGAGGTTAAAAAAAACAGGTTATTGAACAAATGTTTATATCGACTGAGACCTTCTCAAACGTTTTAACATTTTTCAACACCTGGATAAAATAAGTCTTTTTAAGTCTTTTTTTTTTTTTGTACAACACTGGAAAAAAAAATCACACCCACTCTGTTTCTATTCTTTCATAAATCTCGTGAAGTTTTAGAGGACATGAACATTTCTAGAATCGCGCCGTTCACTCTACCCTCTTGCAATTCTTATTTTTTAGTTTGGGGAGAGAGAGGTCAAACTCGTGTCTCGGGAACTACCCTCGGTTTAGTTTATACAAAACTGATGGTGTTCACTAAACGTTTAGTTTAAACAAAACTAATGTGTTCATTGAGTGATAGGTTGTACTGACGTTGTTCACTAAGTGTTTAGTTTGTACTAATGTTGTTCACTAAGTGTTTTAGTTTGTACTGACGTTGTTCACTAAGTGTTTTAGTTTGTACTGACGTTGTTCACTAAGTGTTTAGTTTGTGCTGATGTTATTCAC
>NW_013670939.1:63282-65444 GCF_000517525.1 Limulus polyphemus | reverse complement strand
CATTGAGTGATAGGTTGTACTGACGTTGTTCACTAAGTGTTTAGTTTGTACTAATGTTGTTCACTAAGTGTTTTAGTTTGTACTGACGTTGTTCACTAAGTGTTTAGTTTGTACTGATGTTATTCACTAAACGTTTAGTTTATACAAAACTGATGGTGTTTACTAAACGTTCAGTTTTATACAAAACTAATATGTTCATTGAGTGATAGTTTGTACTGATGTTGTTCACTAAGTGTTTAGTTTGTACTAATGTTGTTCACTAAGTGTTTAGTTTGTACTAATGTTGTTCACTAAGTGTTTAGTTTGTACTGACGTTGTTCACTAAGTGTTTAGTTTGTACTGATGTTGTTCACTAAACGTTTAGTTTATACAAAACTGATGTTGTTCACTAAGTGTTTAGTTTGTACTGATGGTGTTCACTAAGTGTTTAGTTTGTACTGATGGTGTTCACTAAGTGTTTAGTTTGTACTGATATTGTTCATTAAATGTTTAGTTTGTACTGATATTGTTCACTAAATGTTTAGTTTGTACTGATATTGTTCACTAAATGTTTAGTTTGTACTGATATTGTTCACTAAGAGTTTAGTTTGTACTGATGGTGTTAACTAACAACACTAAGTTTGTATCAAAACAGAATCGCCAGTAAATATTTCTTCTTTTTTTTTGAAAGTTTGATAATTATTTTTCGATAATTTACCAAATCGAAACGTGCATGAAACGCCGCTAAATCAACGCCAGATAAATGGATAAGAGCGTTTTTCTAAGACTTGTGGGTCGCGCTTTAAAACGTAAAAAGTAGATAAAAACGTTCCTCAATCAATAAAAGACTTTCAGTGCTATTAACTGTTCCTGGAGATAAGGAATCCAATACTATAATCGCATTGCGTGGATAATGTTTCTGTCTCTGTCTCTTAAGGCACATTACAGGCAGTAAATTATTAGTAATTATTTCTAAACGATCTCGTGGCTTCACGTGCTTAATATTCGGGATGTTAATTATCTCCAAAGGCGACTTATAGAAAGGACGTTTTTAGCTCGATTAATATAACGTTTTGTTCCGTAGAGAATGCATTGTGTTCCAGACAATCATTCCATTGTCGTTGTTTTTATAGTGGTGATTAAAAAAATTAATTATCGTTATAAAAGTCCAAAACACTGACGTTTTTATTCTATGTTAAAACTATAACCACACGCCACTACAGAAAGCTGAAATATGTCGAGAAACAAAACTCAAAATGAATAATTTAAAATATGCAGGATAAACTCACTCTAGTTTCGATGTTATCAGTGAGGAGAGTTAAAACCTAAGGGTAAAAACTAAACACAAGACGTAGTGTAAAACATAGCCACAAGTATGCTGTTGAAGATAAGCGTTGTTATGGGCTAGCACAAGAAAACTTGCTAGTCAACCAAAGTACTCCAAGTGTTCGCAAACCCCATGAAATCTCTGTGAAACTATTGGTTAAGAATAACACGGATGATCCAAAGTTAGTTTGGTAATTAAGTAAATTCATGTAAATGAACCGACATAAAGAGCAACACAGTGTCAACAACACTTAAGTAATGGTCAAATAAACTGTTATAATTGTTTGTGTTATACCTAATCTGATGGTCTAGTAAAGTGTTATAAGTGTTTGTGTAATACCTAATCTGATGGTCCAGTAAAGTGTTTGTGTAATACTTAATGTGATGGTCTAGCAAAGTGTTCTAAGTGTTTGTTTTATACTTAATATGATGGTCTAGCAAAGTGTTCTAAGTGTTTGTGTTATACCAATTCTGATGGTCTAGTAAAGTGTTATAAGTGTTTGTGTTATACCTTGTCTGATGGTCTAGTAAAGTGTTATAAATGTTTGTGTTATACCTTGTCTGATGGTCTAGTAACGTGTTATAAATGTTTGTGTTATACCTTGTCTGATGGTCTAGTAAAGTGTTATAAGTGTTTGTGTTATACCAATTCTGATGGTCTAGTAAAGTGTTATAAGCGTTTGTGTTATACAAATTCTGATGGTCTAGTAAAGTGTTATAAGTGTTTGTGTTATACCTTGTCTGATGGTCTAGTAACGTGTTATAAGTGTTTGTATTATACCTTATCTGTTGATCTTTCTGAGAAAAAGGATGACAAGAATCTATATATGACAGTGCGGTGTCTGCAAAGGGCTTCC
>NW_013670939.1:57187-62395 GCF_000517525.1 Limulus polyphemus | reverse complement strand
TTTAACTTGTGAATCGACAATACCAATCTATCGTCCACATATCTCAACCATATTTTAGGGGTAACTGAATCGACAATACCAATCTATCGTCCACATATCTCAACCATATTTTAGGGGTAACTGAATCGACAATACCAATCTATCGTCCACATATCTCAACCATATTTTAGGGATAAGTCAATCGACAATACCAATCTATCGTCCACATATCTCAACCATATTTTAGGGGTAACTGAATCGACAATACCAATCTATCGTCCACATATCTCAACCATATTTTAGGGGTAACTGAATCGACAATACCAATCTATCGTTCACATATCTCAACCATATTTTAGGGGTAAGTGACAGATTGGGAAGAATAGTGGTTTCAAAATGATCCGTAAAAGTTGTGGGGGAGAGGGGGGATCCCATGGATAATCATTGAATTTCAGAATAGAATTTGTTATTTAAAAAGGGGGACACAACACAAGTTTTCGTCAATTCGATGATACCGCGAATTGCAAGTGGACAAAGATATTTGTAAATTAACTTGTCTTCAAAACAACTAATTATTCACAGCGACAAAAGTTACAATATCTAAAGAACTCATAACGTCATTATGGGTTATTTTAAAAAACTGAATTTGATTGATAAAGTATGTTAAATCTTTTAAGAAGTGTATATGTTGTAGAAAGACGATTTACTACCAGGAACAACTGGGTGATAAGCAAAATGTTTGTACGTATTTTAGGTAATGCGTAAAACTGCGGGGGAACGAAATAAGAGGGTAATAACTTAAAAGTCTTGTTAGTGGTTAAGATCTTAGTTAACAGTTTAAGTGGACCACCTGTTAAACTTTAAAAGTCTAGTTAGTGGTTAAGATCTTAGTTAACAGTTTAAGTGGACCACCTGTTAAACTTTAAAAGTCTAGTTAGTGGTTAAGGTCTTAGTTAACAGTTTAAGTGGACCATCTGTTAACGGATTGTTAATTCTTTCATTATGATGGCTCTTATTTACGATGATAATTTGGTTATCTTTGTCAGCTTTAGTAATGACAATGTCTTTATTATAGCTGAGAGGTTTAAGATAAAATATTTTGTGACATCTACCATGATGAAGTCCGAATAGTTTTTAAATGAGAGAAAAAGTGTATTTAAGAAATTAAAGATATTTAACGTTTAGTTTCTAAATGTAAAAAAAAAAATATCGTTTGATTTACATAATATGTTCTAAAATTCTGTATGTTTTTCTTGGACTATGAACATTAATTTTCATTTTCATCACTTTAGACAAATTCATCTCCTTGATTGATATAGGCTTGAGAGAGTGGAGTCACTTATAAGCTAGTCGGACTTTTGAGAAGTCTTGAATATTGAGGTCTGAGAGAATGGAGCGATAAGCAACTTAGTTAGAAGTATTTTTTATAACATTGCCCTAACATTTATTGCTATTTAACTAGATGAATCACTTGCACACATGAACGATTATTCACGCGACTTTCATGTGTTTGTAACAGCCAATATTATTTTTTCTAATAATTACTCATCCAGCTCAGAAATCAAACAACAGAATTGAAAAAGAAACCGTTTCTCCACAGGAAGAATATCAACAGATAAATAAGCAGACAGATGAACGGACAGATTGGCATACAGACAGATGGAGAATTACAAAAATAGAATACATGGTTTAGTACGTTATATTAAAATGATTTTGAATATGCAAAAAAGCAATTCGTGTGATAGCCACAGCCGATATAAAGCCACGGTGGAACAGAATGTATCAGAACTACATTTTGACATTGTTTGGCGATTCGTAGGTAGTGTGATGCTACTGAAACTTATTGTTTTTGAGGTGGGTATAGAACAACACTTTCTGACGTAAAAAATATTCATACATTCAGATCATAAAGATGTATCCATATCGAGGATTTAAAATACATGAATATCTCTCATACTAAAGGTATTGGAAAACAAAGGAATATGGATCAACTTGGGGAACCCAGGGCCATCCAGAAAGACACCTGAAACAAGTCGTACTCAGCTGTGGTTAGCAAAGTGCGGCGTTTTGTAACAGATGACATTCCACGTACCAAAGGCAACAGTATGTAACATAATGATGAACGATTTCCGTCTGGAAGAGCTACACAAGAGAAGTGTATACAAGTTGCTTCCACGATATATCAGTTCAACTGTCGCATACCTGAAGCAGCTGAAGAATGAAATGGGTACTCATGCTATTCCATTTTAGGAAATATGGATTTCTGTGAGATCGAACTGTTGGAATGGGTGTTGGGAAACTGTCGTCCTTGTTTATTAGATGGATTATGGAAAACTTAAAGGGAGTGGTGTGCTTTGTATATGACAGCCTTACGACAGAGCCATTTGCAATGAAAAATAGGCTGCAGGGCTATTGTCAGGATGCACGGTCGTCAAAATAACATGACCAAATGTGGCAACGTGGAATTTAACGATGTCGTGAGACTTCAAAATTTTTTGAATATAACGTACTAAACTTCAGTTTTGATAAAAGAGTTAGCACAAAGGATCACATATAAAGTTGTTCTCCTGAAGAAGAATAGTCAACTATTCGAAAGCGCTCGAGTTTTGGGTCTTATTTTAAGTCTAGTACTAAACTTCTATATACTTAAGAATGTGGTGTTCGAGACAAAGGTGTTACTTATATACCACGTAATGACTTTCCAGAGATTGGAGGTAGGATTGGTTTACCATATCTTTACCGTATGAAGAAATGTATAGTTATTATTTGGAACAGTATTGCGATATTCTTACCAAGACTTATAGAGATCATACTTACACAGATATAGTAACGACATTGAGAAACTCAAGCTCATAATAAGATACCAAACCTTGATATTTTTACAAAAAGAATAAAATCGAAGCGTGTTTATGTAAACCAGTGATCAACGGCTTTTTTTCTTTATTTTTTTTCTGCTGTATGAACGATGTGGGGTAAAGTACGAAAGTCCACAAAAATCAGAATCTCTCGCTGCTCGAGGTGACCTTTCACGTCGTGTTCTAATAGGAAGACACGATCCTTGGGAGGTCAAGAGGTTGGCTTGTCAAATTCCAGAAAAATTGCTTTACAGACAGTTGTACTGATAAATACGACGCATTCCAAGGCGTGCTCAAGCGTTATGACCCCCCCCCCCATCCAAACCCCCGTCCTCTTTAAATACGTTGCTGTCGTAGCATTCAGAGCATGAGCAGTGGAACTAATACGATGTCTAGCAAATATCTAGCGGTACAAAGTAAATACATCGGTTTTCAGAGCACTTGCGATAACAGTCTTTTTATACTTGCTTTGAAACCGCACTGACATGTTATACTACCAAAAACATTTGTTTGTTCGTTTTAATAGGTTATCTGCGTGGGAAATCGAACCCCAGATTTTAGCGTTGTAAATATTGCATATTTCGTAACTATGTTGTCATTGCAAGTTTAAATACTCATAGTTTGTTTGTTCGTTTTGAGTTTTGCGCAAAGCTACACGAGGGCCATCTGCACTAGCCGTCCCTAATTTAGCAGTGTAAGACTAGAGGGAAGGCAGCTAGTCACCACCACCCTCCGCCAACTCTTGGACTACTTTTTACTAACGAATAGTGGGATTTACCGTCACATTATATCACTCCCACGGATGAAAGGGCGAGCATGTTTGGTGGGACTGGGATTCGAACCCTTGACACGCAGATTGCGAGTCGAGCTCCCTAACTACCTGGCCATGTCAGGTCAATATTCCTAGTAAATGTTGATTTATTCCAGCTTTCCTGTATTATAATAAATGTTATACCAACTTTCCTGTATTATAATCAGTGTTATAATTATAATACAGGAAAGCTGGCAGTGTTATACCAGCTTTCCTGTATTATAATGAATGTTATACCAGCTTTCCCGTATTATAATCAGTGTTATTCCAGCTTTCCTGTATTATAATCAGTGTTGTTCCAGCTTTCCTGTATTATAATCAGTGTTATACCAACTTTCCTGTATTATAATAAATGTTATACCAGCTTTCCTCTATTATAATAAATGTTATTCCAGCTTTCCTGTATTATAATCAGTGTTATTCCAGCTTTCCTGTATTATAATCAGTGTTATACCAGCTTTCCTGTATTATAATCAGTGTTATTCCAGCTTTCCTGTATTATAATCAGTGTTATTCCAGCTTTCCTGTATTATAATAAATGTTATACCAGCTTTCCCGTATTATAATCAGTGTTATTCCAGCTTTCCTGTATTATAATAAATGTTATTCCAGCTTTCCTGTATTATAATCAGTGTTATTCCAGCTTTCCTGTATTATAATAAATGTTATTCCAGCTTTCCTGTATTATAATTAGCAAACTGCAATAAAACAGTTAAGTCATCATTTATCTATAATTGGGATTTAGATCTTCGAGACCTGAGAGGGCGCTAGTTATGCCGATTCTTCCCAAAACAGTTAAGTTTAAATGATGTTTGGTTTGTACACTAGCCGTCTCTAATTTATCAGTGATGGTCACGAGGAAAGGCAGCTGGTCGACACTACACACCTCCAACTCTAAGATTACTCTTTTACGAACGAATAGTGGAATTGACCGTCACATTATAATGTTCCCACGGCTGAAAGGGCGAGGATATTCGGTAACAGGGATTCGAACCCACGACCCTCAGATTACGAGTCGAGCGGTCAAACCCCCTGACCATGCCAGGCCAATCACATACGGATAAAGTGACCCTTCGTTTCATTGTCTTTAAAAAAGCTTTGACCAATCCCGATTAAGAGTAGCCGTTCTTTAATTGTCAGTTATAAATTATGGATTAATCTATCTCCACCACGGGGTCTCTGATGTAGCTGATTAGCCCTGTACCATGGGGGTCTCTGATGTAGCTGATTAGCTCGGTACCATGGGGTCTCTGATGTAGCTGATTAGCCCTGTACCATGGGGTCTCTGATGTAGCTGATTAGCCCGGTACCATGGGGTCTCTGATGTAGCTGATTAGCTCGGTACCATGAGGTCTCTGATGTAGCTGATTATCCCTGTACCATGGGGTCTCTGATGTAGCTGATTAGCCCTGTACCATGTGGTCTCTGATGTAGCTGTTTAGCCCTGTACCATGGGGTCTCTGATGTAGCTGATTAGCCCTGTACCATGTGGTCTCTGATGTAGCTGTTTAGCCCTGTACCATGGGGTCTCTGATGTAGCTGATTAGCCCTGTACCATGTGGT
>NW_013670939.1:53442-56783 GCF_000517525.1 Limulus polyphemus | reverse complement strand
AGCCCTGTACCATGCATGGGGGTCTCTGATGTAGCTGATTAGCTGTACCATGGGGTCTCTGATGTAGCTGACTAGCCCTGTACCATGCATGGGGGTCTCTGATGTAGCTGATTAGCTGTACCATGGGGTCTCTGATGTAGCTGACTAGCCCTGTACCATGGGGGGGGGTCTCTGATGTAGCTGATTAGCTCGGTACCATTGGGGTCTCTGATGTAGCTGTTTAGCCCTGTGTTGTATAAGGATACATTCGTGTAGAAAATTCCAATCCAAACACTTAGTAACAATAGAAAGTTGGACAAGATTTTTTTATTAGGCCTACGTAAAACAGAAACAATGAATATGGACACGTAATGTTTGTTTTATTTTAAATTTTTAGTTTGTCAGCTTTTGTATCATTGATGCGTCGTTTTGTTCTTAAATTTAACATCAAGGTTCATCTTGTCTGTTTATTATACAATCCAAAGCTGCACAATAGATTAAGTGTGCTCTGCGGGTATTGAAAACCAAGGTTAGTATACTCCGTCTTCTAACTGTCAAGTAAGGCCAGTCGTCAGGATAACTTAATCTAAAGTGTGTTCTAAAGATAACTGTGATATAATAAGCTTACATTCTACTTAAAAAAAGACTTTTGATTTGTTTAAAATTGTACCCAAAACAATTCTACTGCTATCAAAATATTAAAAACTTCCCAATAATGATAGAGTCATTCTTTCTATAAAAGAAGCAATATATTAAATCGTTAATGTTGATTTCTTTCGTTAACATAAAAATGAAATTATACTTTTGATTTTATTATTAGTGACAAAAGCCTGCATTTGAGAGCGCTTAATTAGAACGCTGCTGCCATCTACTGTAAAAATATAAAACTACGATTTTACTATGTTTTGTGCATTATAAACACAATAAGATTGATTTTAGTTTTTATTTTATGAAAACACTTACTAGTTAATAACTCTTACTGTAAATATATTATATTAAGGAGAAAAATAATGTTTTATAATGTGCAAAGACGTTAACATGATTTTAGGGCTGATGGCAGTCACATATTACTGTAAAGGTTGGACGACAATTCGAATAACAGAAACTATGACGTTGTTTTTATGATGCGGATAGAAATCTGATCTGATTAACTGAACGCTCGAATTAACCAATGTGCACTCGGTGTATTTGCAGAGGGCCCCTCAAATCAGACGATACCTCCCAATCACTAATGGTAAAAGAGATACCTCAAGGGATTTCAATCACAACGAGCCTAAATTAACAATACACATAAAATTTATTGTTTTATAATAACCACAATGGTTTAACAATACGCATAAAAGTTATTGTTTTATAATGACCACAGTATTTTAACAATACACATACAAGTTATTGTTTTATAATAACCACAATGGTTTAACAATACGCATAAAAGTTATTGTTTTATAATGACCAAAATGTTTTAACAATACACTAAAAGTTATTGTTTTATAATGATCACAATGGTTTAACAATACACATAAAAGTTATTGTTTTATAATGACCACAATGTATTAAAAATACACATAAAAGTTATTGCTGTATAATGACCACAGTGTTTTAACAATACACATAAAAGTTATTGTTTTATAATGACCACAGTGTTTTAACAATACACATAAAAGTTATTGTTTTATAATGACCACAGTGTTTTAACAATACACATAAAATTTATTGTTTTATAATGACCACAGTGTTTTAACAATACACATAAAAGTTATTGTTTTATAATGACCACAATTTTTTAACAATACACGTAAAAGTCATTAACAGTGTTTTAACAATACACATAAAATTTATTGTTTTATAATGACCACAGTGTTTTAACAATACACATAAAAGTTATTGTTTTATAATGACCACAATGTTTTAACAATACACATAAAAGTTATTGTTTTATAATGACCACAATTTTTTAATAATACACGTAAAAGTTATTGTTTTATAATGACCACAATTTTTAACAATACACATAAAAGTTATTGTTTTATAATGACCACAGTGTTTTAATAATACACATAAAAGTTATTGTTTTATAATGATCACAATTTTTTAACAATACACTAAAAGTTATTGTTTTATAATGACCACAATGTTTTAACAACACACATAAAAGTTATTGTTTTATAATGACCACAGTGCTTTCTCAGTCTATTAGCTCAAAGATATAGGACTGTATACCCCAGTGGGACAGAGATAAGCTTACGTTTTTTGCAACACTAAAATCAGGGATTCGATTCCCTCTGGTGGACACAGCAAATAGCCCAATGTGGCTTTGCTTTAAAACAAACAAATAGGTACAGGGTCAAGAGTTTTCTTGAATTGATTTTATTTAACATGAATCTCTTTGAATGTGAATACCTACTATCTGCACTATCGGGGGCTGTTCTGTTATTTACAGGTTGTATATTTAGCATGCTCCGTCATGCTTAAAGAAAGATAGTTAAGTTATCTATAATGCATAGAGTCACATAAGTCGTTAATCAGACGCTGGATTACTGGTGGAAAATACCTAAAATTAAGAAGCAGTCACAAACCGGATCATACAAAAGTCAGAATTATTTATGATAGTTTAGTGATCGTTCAATTTTATTGAATAGAGAAAGTTACAAACGAGCTGAAATTGAAACTTAATTAGAGTAATAAAATAAAACTTTTGTATGACTTCTTTCAGATTTTTCTGTATTAAATATCGCTTTATTTACTTTTTTTCTAACACTATTAAAAACTTTATAGTTATGTTTTTAATATCAGTTACGAGATGGAAGCACGATCGTTTAAGCTTGGTGTTACCCAATAAATAGATTGGTTAAATATTTCGAAAAGGACAGTTTCAACATAGAGGTAATAAATGGATATAAACGTTGCTAGTGGTAACAGCAGAATCACCCATCTAAAATGTTAAATAATACACACAGTTATTCAACAGTTACGCCAAATATAGAAGTACTTTAGTGACAAGTTCCTCTCGCCAGGTGTTTCTATAATTACTACAGTAACTACAAGGTCTAGTGACAAGTTCCTCTCACCAGGTGTTTCTATAATTACTATAGTAACTACAAGGTCTAGTGACAAGTTCCTCTCACCAGGTGTTTCTATAATTACTACAGAAACTACAAGGTCTAGTGACAAGTTCCTCTCACCAGGTGTTTCTATAATTGCTACAGTAACTACAAGGTCTAGTGACAAGTTCCTCTCACCAGGTGTTTCTATAATTGCTACAGTAACTACAAGGTCTAGTGACAAGTTCATCTCACCAGGTGTTTCTATAATTGCTACAGTAACTACAAGGTCTAGTGACAAGTTCATCTCACCAGGTGTTT
>NW_013670939.1:50396-52642 GCF_000517525.1 Limulus polyphemus | reverse complement strand
GGACATAGTTTTCTTGTGAATATTTCTTAGATGTGTGCTTAACAGGGACATAGTTTTCTTGTGAGTATTTCTTCGATGTGTGCTTAACAGGGACATAGTTTTATTGTGAATATTTCTTCGATGTGTGCTTAACAGGGACATAGTTTTCTAGTGAATATTTCTTCGATGTGTGCTTAACAGGGACATAGTTTTCTAGTGAATATTTCTTAGATGTGTTCTCAACAGGGACATAATTTTCTTGTGAATATTTCTTCGATGTGTGCTTAACAGGGACATAGTTTTCTTGTGAATATTTCTTAGATGTGTGCTTAACAGGGACATAGTTTTCTAGTGAATATTTTAGCTTCTAGGGCCCTGAACTGCACAACAGATATTATACAGCTTCTTGGTCCCTGAACTGCACAACAGGTATTATACAGCTTCTAGGGTCCTGAACTGTGTCACTGTTGAGAACACATCGAAGAAATATTCACAAGAAAACTATGTCCCTGTTAAGCACACATCGAAGAAATATTCACTAGAAAACTATGTCCCTGTTAAGCACACATCTAAGAAATATTCACAAGAAAACTATGTCCCTGTTGAGAACACATCAAAGGTATAATATTTACTGCGCAGTTCAGGGCCCTAGAAGCTGTATAATATCTGCTGTGAAGTTCAGGGCCCTAGAAGCTGTATAATACCTGCTTTGCAATTCAGGGCCCTAGAAGCTGTATTATACCTATTGTACAGTTTATGCCCCTAGAAGCTGTATACCTGTGTAAGTTGTAAGTGACTTTTTTTCGTGATTTGATACAATAGATTTCTCTCTGAATTTTTATCTTTTTACTATATTTAGATTTTTTTTTCTCCAACAAGGAAGTATAATTGTATATGTCTTCTCGTAGTGAATACGTTGATTGTTTCCCTATCTTTAACTTAAATTTAATTTTTTACAACTTGGTTTTTGGTACGCCAGTTATATTTAGTCGTACACGTTTCTACTTCTTAAACTAAAAATCATTATTTTTTCTGCACATTCTTGCTCTGTGTACTAAACACATTACAGTGTTTACCTACGTGTACTCCCGAGACTGACTGTTCGAGAGCCCTGGAAACAAGCAACACCTTAGGAACTCTCCACAGCTATTTCCATAGCAACGGCAAGCAGAAGCCATAACTACAGAGGAGACATTGAAAATACGCGCGTATACCTAACGCGTCTCACAAGAAGGCACGCTGGCATCTGCTGGGGCCGTTTGAAACGGTTACAAGGTAAGGATTTCATAAAATAAAAACCTCAAGAAGTACTTATCGATATTCAACTGAAATTATTACAGTTGTGATGTCAGGAAGATACTGTAAGGTAAAGTGGAGTTTGAATAGTCTCGGTGTTAATGTTTCACTGTCAAACGATTTGATTTAAATGTCTGTTTTAGTGTTGAAACTAAGGCTGTATTATACTTCCTTAACTTGTCGTTTCTAACGAGTATTGAAACTAAGGCTGTATTATACTTCCTTAACTTAACGTTGATAACGAGTATTGAAACTAAGGCTGTATTATACTTCCTTAACTTAACGTTGCTAACGAGTATTGAAACTAAGGCTGTATTATACTTCCTTAACTTAACGTTTCTAACGATTATTGAAACTAAGGCTGTATTATGTTTCCTTAACTTATCGTTTGTTTCAATACTCGTTAGTAAGGCTGTATTATACTTCCTTAACTTATCGTTTCTAACGAATGAAATCGAAATCAACTTGGCACTAATTTAGTTTATTATATCTACCAAGTCCCGAAAGGACTTGAGAGACAACCAGGGTTGCTCAGAAACTGTTCTTTCTCTTACGAATCTCTAAACTAAAATTGTTTTATATAACATATCAATGAGTGTTAAAACTAAGGCTAGGATGCTTGTGGTCATTTACAATGTAAGGCCTTAGATACTAGGATGCTTGTGGTCATTTACAATGTAAGGCCTTAGATACTAGGATGCTTGTGGTCATTTACAATGTAAGGCCTTAGATACTAGGATGCTTGTGGTCATTTACAATGTAAGGCCCTAGACGCTAGGATGCTTGTGGTCATTTACAATGTAAGGCCTTAGATACTAGGATGCTTGTGGTCATTTACAATGTAAGGCCTTAGATACTAGGATGCTTGTGGTCATGTACAATATAAGACCCTAGACGCTAGGATGCTTGTGGTCATTTACATGTAAGGCCTTAGATACTAGGATGCTTGTGGTCATTTATAGTGTAAGGCC
>NW_013670939.1:47570-49396 GCF_000517525.1 Limulus polyphemus | reverse complement strand
ATACTAGGATGCTTGTGGTCATGTACAATATAAGACCCTAGACGCTAGGATGCTTGTGGTCATTTACAATGTAAGGCCTTAGATACTAGGATGCTTGTGGTCATTTATAGTGTAAGGCCTTAGATACTAGGATGCATGTGGTCATTTACAATGTAAGGCCTTAGATACTAGGATGCTTGTGGTCATTTACAATGTAAGGCCTTAGATACTAGGATGCTTGTGGTCATTTACAATGTAAGGCCCTAGACGCTATAGACGCTAGGATGATGTATGTTTACTGACTAAATATTTTTTATATCTTTCTACTGGTGAACCTCATTCTTAGGAACAAAATTCCGTGTGATCGTTTAGCTACGTTATGTCTATATTGTTAAACTACCTTGATGAAACAAAGTGTATTTTATAGATTAACACGTTACCGTTGGTGAGTTACGCATTAACGATAGTTAAATAACAAAAATAGAATATGAAAATAAGACAAGCAAACTTCATTACGTACATACCATGATAGTTTATTAAGAAGACACAAAATAAGGAAACAACAAGACATAATAAAAAACACGTGCTAAAGGAAAGCTTCTGTTGCCAAGCTGTGAGAATAATAACTCAATGACAAAGCTGTTAAACTCATAAATCAAGAAAAGTTTCTGTTGCGATGCTGTGAAAATAAGGCTTAATGACAAAACTGTTAAACTCATAAATCATGAAAAGTTTCTGTTGCCAAGCTGTCAGAATAACGACTCAATGATAAAATCCTGTCTACAGTAGAGTGTTAATATTTCTCCTCAACACACATCTTGGGAAAGTATGAAAGATTGACTCCACACTTATAGTTTCAACATCACACTAGCATGACTAGCGATGCACAAAAATTAGGCCTAATGGCACCAACATACATTATTTTAGTACTGAAATTTTACAGTAGAATTATCACCAACGTTATAATGTCATAAAATATTTTACCCCACATTTAATTTTTTACATTGACGTCTATGATCTGTTATCGTTATTACTACCATTGTAATGTTCAAATGTACAGCTGACAATCATGTTAATGAAGACAAACTAATTATTTATTGTGAAAGGAATGATAGAAGTGACGTCATTTCAGAAAAATTCGAAGCACATACATTTTGCAATATACACGTTCTGTAACACAGAAAATGTGTAACAAACACATAATGTGAAGCTCATACATTTTGTAACATACACGTTGTGTAACACAAATATTGTGTAACAAACACACAATGTGTAGCACATATTTTCTAACTATACGTTGTGTAACACAGACAATGTGTAACAAGCACACAGTGTGTAACACAAACATTTTGTAACATACACGATGTGTAACACAGACATATAAATCTCTCGTATAAGCGACGTGTCAAATAATTTTAATATTATTCCTTTAAGTTGAATCGTCATGAGCTATAGGAACGTAGAAAGATGTAAAATAAAACAGGGTTAAATTAACTACTGAGTGATACCGAAGAGCTGATACACCAACCAGATACGGGTCTTGATCCATTAGGGGTGTTAAGTGAAGGTCTACCAAACGTGTCCTTGTCCGTGGACAAAGTACACACGCACACTTACATGAAACTTTCGTCGTTAATAAGAGGAAGTGGCCTCTCGTTTTTATGCAAGTAGAAAAACATGATCTTTAGAAGATTACATGGTGGTTCTATAAACAGATATAACATTAAACATGATCTTTAGAAGATTACATGGTGGTTCTATAAACAGATATAACATTAAACATGATCTTTAGAAGAGTTCTTGGTGGTTCTATAAACAGATATAACATTAAACATGATCTTTAGAAG
>NW_013670939.1:44550-46899 GCF_000517525.1 Limulus polyphemus | reverse complement strand
TATGTTACATGTGTGGGTTGGTTATGACAATAATTATGTTACATGTGTGGGTTGGTTATGACAATAATTATGTTACATGTGTACATGTGAGTTAGTCATGACAATAATTATGTTACATGTGTACATGTGAGTTGGTTATGACAAATAATTATGTTACATGTGTGGTTCATATTTCAAAGGTTAAAATAAACTACAGGTTAATATTTTAATGATGAAAATATCATATACTATAGGTTAAAATGTTTATGGTAAAAAATATCTGATATCACATGCTAAACTCTTGGTTCCTGTAATGACCAATGGAAAATGCTTGTATTTATTTGTTTTGTTGCTAAGCACAAAGCTACATAATGTGATATCTGTGTTGTACCGACCACGGGTATCGAAACCCGATATTTAGCGTTATAAGCCTTTACACTTATCGTTAAGCCAGTGGAAGTAAAACTTGAATTATATATTAATGAAAGTATAACTGAAACTGATAAAAGTAGGTTTCGTTTAATTATATTATTTGATTTAAATTGCATCTTAATGTTAATATAATCTATTATAAAAATGACAGTCCTAGTGTGTTAGTGGTTAGCACGTCGGCTCGCGTATCAACGGGTCCGGGGTTCGAGACGCGATGCCGCGGAACACACTCCTACATTTTTATAATAGTCAATACCGTTATTCGATTCAAAAAGGTTTAAAAAATTAGGAACTACTATAACTAACCCCTGAAGGGCTAATGAAACGTCCACACACCCACGTGCGGATAATGTGCCGTTCAAGTGAAAAATTCCAATGATTATTTTATAATTACTTTATTTGATTCATATTACATCTTACTGTTAATATAACCCACATTTAGAAACAGTTGTGTTTTCTTTACTTTAAATATTAGTGTTAATATAAGCAAGTTCTCAAACAGCTGGAATAATAAATAAATAAAGGTATGTATACATATTTTAATTGTACTTATTTAATGTAAAACACGTCATATCTATCCCCAACTCAACTGAAGTAGGGCTATTTCTGTTCTAATATTAACTTTGTGTGCATCCTCATCATACACTAAAATATTTTTCTTACTTCACTCTATAAAAAACTATGCTCCTTTTGAACGTTTTTATACATCGGCGGTTTGTGCTCAGTTAGATGGCCATGGTTAGGGACAACTGCATGACACCACAATTTCCATTGTAACAAGTTTCTAAGATGAATGGTGAAGTTGGTTTTAGATCACATGCATCTTAGCAAACTTTCCATAACCCCTTCAACTTTAACTCATTTGTAACGGTGCCTGGAGATATACCCAGCTTCCTTACAATGACCTTTTTTTTAGGATCGAAAGGTTCTCTTTCGTAACAATATCCTTCATTTTGAGGACGATAACGGTGCTTTAGATTGGTTTAGGTTGTGATTTCGGAGGTTGTTGTTCTGATGTGCGAGTTTTTCTGCTTCTATGGAGATCATAGAAAGTTCACTTCTTCAAAATATTATGTCCTTTGGCTTTACATAATTTAATACAACTTCCAAATATTGATCCATACAAATGCTAAACATGTCATACCTCCGAGGAAGAACCAGCATTAGCTGTGCAATTCGTTTTTATATGAGATTAGCCCTCTGTATAAGGCCTGGCATGGCCAGGTGGTTAGGAAGCTCGACTAGCAATCTGCGGGTCACTGGTTCAAAACCCCATTCCATCAAATATGCTCGCCTTTTCATCCGTAGGAGTGATATAATGTGACGGTCAATCCCACTATTCGTTGGTAAAAAAAATAGCCCAAGAGTTGGTAGTGGATGGTGATGACTAGCTGCCTTCCCTCTAAGTCTTACACTGCTAAATTAGGGACGGCTAGCGCAGATAGCCCTCGTGTAGCTTTGCGCGAAATTCAAAACAAACCCTCTGTATAACCTGTAATTTGATTCAACGGCTGTTATTTTCCATCTTAGATTTTTATGTTTTAAACAAACGTTATGAATGCTTCTTGTACGAGTACGTTATTCTGAAATTTTCAGCAAATTGATTATTTTATTCACGGAAACAGCATCATTACCACAATTCAAATATGATTGGCTATTATGCTTATGTTCCTCTAAAGATGTATGTATGAAAGAGATTACATTTCAATTGGAAAATCTTAATTATCCCTAAATTTGATCTTTCGAATATACACGAAAGAAGATATTTCCAAACTATGGACCTAGTTATAGAACCTAACAATTAACAAAATATTGTTATATTTTCCAAACTATGGACCTAGTTACAGAACCTAACAATTAACAAAATATTGTTATATTTTCCAAACTATGGACCTAGTTACAGAACCTAACAATTAACAAAATATTGTTATATTTTCC
>NW_013670939.1:40688-43550 GCF_000517525.1 Limulus polyphemus | reverse complement strand
AACTATAGATCTAGTTACAGAACCTAACAATTAACAAAATATTGTATTATTTTCCAAACTATGGACCTAGTTACAGAGCCTAACAATTAACAAAATATTGTCTTATTTTCCAAACTATAGACCTAGTTACAGAACCTAACAATTAACAAAATATTATCTTATTTTCCAAACTATAGACCTAGTTACAGAACCTAACAATTAACAAAATATTATCTTATTTTCCAAACTATAGACCTAGTTACAGAACCTAACAATTAACAAAATATTATCTTATTTTCCAAACTATAGACCTAGTTACAGAACCTAGCAATTAACACAATATTATATTATTTTCCAAACTATAGACCTAGTTACAGAACCTAACAATTAACAACATATTATCTTATTTTCCAAACTATAGACCTAGTTACAGAACCTAACAATTAACAAAATATTGTTATAATTTCCAAACTATAGACCTAGTTACAGAACCTAACAATTAACAAAATAATGTTATATTTTCCAAACTATGGACCTAGTTACAGAACCTAACAATTAACAAAATATTGTTATATTTCCCAAACTATAGACCTAGTTACAGAACCTAACAATTAACACAATATTATCTTATTTTCCAAACTATAGACCTAGTTACAGAACCTAACAATTAACAAAATATTGTATTATTTTCCAAAATATAGACCTAGTTACAGAACCTAACAATTAACACAATATTATCTTAATTCCCAAACTATAGACCTAGTTACAGAACCTAACAATTAACAAAATATCGTCTTATTTTTTCTAATAATGTGAGTCCAAGTCGCCTTCTTTACGCTATAAAATATATTACTATTGTCTGGGATGACCAATAAAATGAAACGCTATTTATAGATACGCATCAGCTTCAGTCTTCTCTCTTATATTCCAGGTAGCAGTATTAATAACTAGTGTGACGTGCTTCAGTATTCCCAGCAGGTCTAAGCCTTACGTCCTCATAGAAGAGGCAACTATAAAAAGAAACCTGTACAGCCTATATATTACATGGATATTTACTTGAGTTAAACAGCTGGTTAGGCTCTCACGCTGTACACACCTGCCGTACGTAGCACGTGCACCAACAATTGTGTTGTATTATATTCAGATTTAATGATCAGGTTGTATTATGTGCATTCTGAAACAAAATCCAAAAAAACGCATTTTCTGTATGTGTATATTTATATATACATAGAACTAAAATTCAAGCTATTTGGAACATGTGATTCAATGTTGAACAATAAAAGTGAAGATTTAACCCATTTTAAAGCCGTATGTGTATGCCTTACTCACGCACGATGAGTGTTCTGGGAGTTTCAAGGAATATTACGTCATGATTATCGGTTTATTAACTTGAAATATACAAAGGGTTTCGAACTGTGTAATAAAAACCATTATTTACGTGCGTTGTTGAGTTCACTTTCAAAAACTTCTTTTCCTCGTGCAACCACTCGAGACGGATTTGGCACGAATGTTAATAAAGATACTTGAAGTGTCTACAGTAGCTACTGGAAATACCACAAGATGGCGTTACTCCATTTTTAATCATTTGATCTAAGTCTTTAAAGTGCAGTATGTTTGTTTCTTTCAGACCAATCTGATGTGTCCACAGCGGAGAATCAAACCTCGAATTTTAGCATCGTAAATCCGTAAATGTATCGCTGTCCTTTAAAAGTCAACGAGACGTCTTTGACACTTGTAATTCGGTGTATGAGCTAAATGCACAAACACTTTATTACCTAGAGATGACGTCACGGTTATAGGAGATACTAAAAAAATCGAAATCTGAGGGTCGCATGTTCGAATCCTCGTTACCGAAAAATGTTCGCCCTTTCATCCTTGGGTGCGCTATAATTGGGCGATCAATCCCACTATTCGTTGGTAAAAGAGTAGCCCAAACGTTGGCGGTGGGTGGTGATGACTAGCTGCCTTCCCTCTAGTCTTACACTGCTAAATTAGAGACGGCTAGCGCAGATAGCCCTCGTGCAGCTTTGCGCGAAATTCAAAACAAACAAACAAACAAACTGATATTGACCTATACCTTATATCTTCACCTCAATCTGTTGTTATAGCAACGTTGACCGGAACTTTCTGAACTAAGCCTATCAAATGGAGTTGAATTGCGTTCTCCTTATCCGATCAATATTCTGGCTGATACAGCCAAGAAAACAAGCGTGGAATTTCAATCAGTAAAAACAAACACCCAGCTGGCCAACTAGAAACAGTATATAGAAAGTTATTATATATTTATGAAGGATGGAAGAAGAAAAGCCGAAAATTGATAAGTACGTTGAAAGAGAAAACAGAGAAGAACCCGGCGGAGTAATTCGTGAGGAATGAAAAACGTGAAGTTGAGCGAGAAAGTTTACAGAAATAATATCAAGAAAAGATGAAGGTGAAGTATTAGATTTATAAAGAAAGTGGAAAAAGGCAATGAAGCTGTTAAAAGTAAAAAATATTAAACAGAAACGTCGTTATTAAAAACCAGTTTATGGCAGAAATAAATATATAATTAACAGGAACAATTTGAACGATTGACGCTGGAAAAATGAGTACAAAAATGTAGGTTAGTTAACCCTAGAACGAAAAAAAAAAGTAAAATGAATTATTAATAAAAGAAACAAAAATCCAATCACACTTTCAGGTTATTAACCCATAGTTGTATACTATATGTGCACAACTTTCTGAAGCTACGAGAACCGCGTTATTGCTAGAGATATGTGGCCTACACCACTATATGAACCAAGTCCCTTCTTGATTAAAAATAGTTTATTCTTTCTCGTTACAACTTTGTAATACACAGAATTTCCACAGTTACTTTAAACTTAACAACCTTTTTAACACACG
>NW_013670939.1:37322-39963 GCF_000517525.1 Limulus polyphemus | reverse complement strand
ATATATTTTTAGTTATCTGTTGCACACCACAGAATCTTGATTCTATAAATACAGTAAAGTCATATATTTTTTACGTATTGCACACATTCGTTCGGAAAATCTGTTTAAAATTTTTTTGTTTATACTAACCAAAATATGTATTTCCCCTCAACAGAATGGAGAACACACAGACCCTACTTTAACTGAAGTACGAGAATACGCCATGTCTTACGTCAAAGATATACTGGTGCAGAGTGTTGTAATGGCGGAGAAGGTGAGTGAGGATTTGATTGATAAAACAAGGGAGATGAGTGAGGATTTGATTGATAAAATGAGCTGAGGGACGAGTTGATTGATAAAACAAGCGAGGTGGGTGAGGATTTGATTGATATAACGAGGGAGAGGAGTGAGGATTTGATTGATAAAACAAGGGAGATGAGTGAGGATTTGATTGATAAAATAAGTGAGACGAGTGAGGATTTGATTGATAAAATGAATTGAGGGACGAGTTGATTGATAAAACAAGCGAGGTGGGTGAGGATTTGATTGATATAACGAGGGAGAGGAGTGAGGATTTGGTTGATATAACGAGGGAGATGAGTGAAAATTTGAATGGTTAAAAATTAATCTCAGTAGGATTTGATAAATGTATTTTACAAGTTATATTTTCCAAGTTTTGTGTCGCAATCTTTAATAAGGAAACTTTTGAAAGTCACAGACGTAAATAAACTCAAATAAGAAAGTAATATCTTATTCAGGGCCCCCTAGTGGCACAGCAGTAATTCCACAGGCTCAAGACGCTAAAAATTGGGTTTCAATACCAGTAGTGGGCAGAGACAAGATAACAAAATTGTATCACTCCAACGTTTAGTATTAACACCGTTACACATTTCACATGTTTTCAGGAGCCATCAAGACGCTAGAGTGAATATATTCCACAACATGTATTTGTTTAGCGAGGGATGATCCTTGAGAAACTAATTGTATGTTTATCAAGAGATGAGGAGCCCACTGACCGACTGGATTTAAAATTCTGATCAGCTTTACAGAGATATATTAATATCATTGGACACAAAATTTTTATTTACCTCAATATCTGTTGAACAATCTTCACGCTGTTTAAAAGAACACCTCATAAACCTCACAGAATACTGCTTAAATAACACTTGTTTTGTATACGAAGGCCACTTTTATAAACAAAATATTGGATTATCGATGGGATCCTCCTTTTCCCCTCTACATGTCCGTTGTAGAAGAAGAACAGTCTGGAAACAAATTCATACACATCAAGAAACCAGAAATCTGGTTAAGATACATAGACGATATCTTCAGTGTAGGGAGACATAGGAAAGAGACGCTACTCAATTTCACTGGGTTATAAAACTCATTAATGTCATAATGTTCACACATAAAATATAGTCCAACAGTTGTTTTCCAAAGTTACCACCTGTATATACAGGTAACCCTATTCCGTCACCATGTCACCACACATAAGATCTAATCACCACCTGTCACAGAAAATATCCTCCTACTTCACCTACGTACTTTACACCCACAAACAAGATTTAATTATTGAATTGAAATACCCACAGAACATAACACTATCTAGAGGTTTCAACCCCAATATCATAATTAAGGCTTGTATCAAACTTCAAAAAACAATGAAAAATGTTAACTCTAACCTTTCATTTTTTCAACAACACAAAATAACACGAATTTGTTTTCCTTTTTGTGCCAGAAATTGCTCACAAATTTACTAGCCCTTTGAATGGTTTAAGGACTGATGAAAAAACTTGATTCAAAACTTCACGTAAAGTTAACATCTTACTACCTAACGTGAAAGAATCCCTATCAAAAGAACAAAAACGGGATATATACAGTATCCCTTGTGAACGTGTAAAGAAATACATAGGACAAACGTCACGTTTCTTAGAAATAAAACGCAAAGAAATCAAGGTCAAATGCGTAGAAGTTATCATCAACATGAAACAAAACTACAAAGAAAGAGACTGTTTATAAACTATAAAATCACTTAAGTAAGCGATCTTTCACTAAACCACGATAATGGCCCTACTAACATCAGCAGCCGCATTGGCAACGTCTGTTCACCGTTCATACACTTGACTTGACCTTTACCTATATCAAGTCACCTGCTGACGCCATTTCTATCACAATTAATCCCCGTGTCTTGTCTTTGTACAATATGTAAACCTTGTATTGTTTAGTACTAATCATAAGTTAAGAAGACAGACCAATGTTATGTTGAAATATGTAGTATGTTCCACCAACAATAAAACTTTTATAAATCCTTGTTGTACTACCCATTATTGTAGTATGTTCCACCAACAATAAAACTTTTATAAATCGTTGTTGTACTACCCATTATTGTAGTATGTTCCACCAACAATAAAACTTTTATAAATCGTTGTTTTACTACCTATTATTGTAGTATGTTCCACCAACAATAAAACTTTTATAAATCGTTGTTTTACTACCTATTATTGTAGTATGTTCCACCAACAATAAAACTTTTATAAATCGTTGTTTTACTACCTATTGTTGTAGTATGTTCTACCAACAATAAAACTTTTATAAATCGTTGTTTTACTACCTATTGTTGTAGTATGTTCCACCAACAATAAAACTTTTATAAATCGTTGTT
>NW_013670939.1:32744-36355 GCF_000517525.1 Limulus polyphemus | reverse complement strand
ACATCTTTATAAATCGTTGTTTTACTACCTATTATTGTAGTATGTTCCACCAACAATAACATTCTTTATTATGCTTATAAATCGTTGTTTTACTACACTACCTATTATTGTAGTATGTTCCACCAACAATAAAACTTTTATAAATCGTTGTTTTACTACCTATTATTGTAGTATGTTCCACCATCAATAACATTTTTATAAATCGTTGTTTTACTACCTATTATTGTAGTATGTTCTACCATCAATAACATTTTTATAAATCGTTGTTTTACTATCTATTATTGTAGTATGTTCTACCATCAATAACATCTTTATAAATCGTTGTTTTACTACCTATTATTGTAGTATGTTCCACCATCAATAACATTTTTATAAATCGTTGTTTTACTACCTATTGTTGTAGTATGTTCTACCATCAATAACATTTTTATAAATCGTTGTTTTACTATCTATTATTGTAGTATGTTCCACCAACAATAACATTTTTATAAATCGTTGTTTTACTATCTATTATTGTAGTATGTTCCACCAACAATAACATTCTTTATTATGCTTATAAATCGTTGTTTTACTACCTATTATTGTAGTATGTTCTACCATCAATAACATCTTTATAAATCGTTGTTTTACTACCTATTATTGTAGTATGTTCTACCATCAATAACATTTTTATAAATCGTTGTTTTACTACCTATTATTGTAGTATGTTCCACCAACAATAAAACTTTTATAAATCGTTGTTTTACTACCTATTATTGTAGTATGTTCTACCATCAATAACATTTTTATAAATCGTTGTTTTACTATCTATTATTGTAGTATGCTCTACCATCAATAACATCTTTATAAATCGTTGTTTTACTACCTATTATTGTAGTATGTTCCACCAACAATAACATTCTTTATTATGCTTATAAATCGTTGTTTGCCTACTTATTATTTAATATCCACGTTACATGTTCGTGTCAATATGAGAAAGAACCCTGCATGCCACTCTTTTGTACATATAACAATGAACATGTGAAACGTTTACCGTAAAGGAAATTTGTTTTTCATTGAAATTATTCCAAACTATAGTTGAAATAAACTAATTATATGGTCTCTCGAATGAAATATTTGTTTTACATAATCTTACATATGCTGTAATTAGTAGATCAACTTAGAATAAGTTCATACTTGCAAATGATATCACGTCACTTCCGTTAATACATATTATTTATAGTATTTTACTAGGCTAATTGAATATACGTAGTCTACTGTATAATTTCATTAATATATCAGCCATCATACTTAAAACGTTTCGTGGTTATCTTGGTATATAAATCTAAGACTAATCTATGTCTCCTAAGATGGCCAAATCTTGTGATATGTTATTAGAATTACGACCAAAAGTGTCGCTAGTGATTTATTATTAGAATAACGCCCAAAAATGTCGCTTTTATTTTTTATAGAGCAGATTTCACTAACTTATAGCTGTTGTTTTTATCCTGAGTTATAGTTGCCTTACAATTGATTAAAAGCGACTAATAAGTGATTAATACACTATTGTTTGTAATATTTCCCCTTCATTGATAGTAATTAAAGATACAAGTACTTCTTAACAAACTCACGTGCAACTTTAATGTACAGAAACAATCAAAACATTTTTATATGACCTATGTTGAATTTTTTACTCTATAGTTTCATTAAATGTTTAAATTTTTCTCTAAAACATATTTTGAGTTTTTTATAAACTTTAAAAAAATATATAAAAACAGCGACATCTATAAAAACAGAAGATTAACTGAATTATTTTTCACTGTACGTTCTCTGAATGTTAGAAAAAACAACAATAACCTTTAAAACGATTTTTAAAGAAATTTTAGCTATAATGTAATAGCATAACAAACAAATAAATTATCGTATTAATGAAGGTTTCGCTAATTTCGTGTGACGAACAGTAATTTCAATTTCGAATATTATTTTATGTTTAATGAACCAGCTTTAGTTTCAAGAAAAAACTAATATGTGATAACTTTGTTTTCTTTGGCCAGCGGATTGCAGCGACAGACGATTCCGGCAAGTGTGGTGAGTAACACTAAAGACGTGTTAAACCTTACATTAAAATGAATTGTTTAGTATCTTACATTAGTTAGTTAGTTTGTAGTTAAGAACAAGGCTACAAAATGAGCTATCTGTACTGTGCCCACCACGGGTATGAAAATTCGATTTCCAGCGTTATGGTTGTTGTAGAAAATTCTAATTTCTGGTAATTGTTATTTTCCTAAGAATATCGCTGTAGCTTCGATTGCGAAAATAGCATTTTTTTTAGTGGCAAATCGGGAATTAGTTACGATCGATATGATATTATGCCCCCCCCCCCTCATAGAGGGAGACATTATGTATTTCCTATGTTTCTACTGCCCAAAAGTTACAACTGTACGCTACTTCTTTATTTATGCCAGTGATCTTGAAATTATAGAAACTGAAGAATGAAAGTAAATAAAAATGTATAACAGTATGTCAACTACACTATATTTCCTTGCCGACGAGGCCTTTCGCACAATACCAGGACTCATCAGGCCGGCTGGGATATAAGAGACACAGTAGTGCTTGAAACGCAATTTATATTATAAAATTATATGAACAACAAGTGTTGATGAAGTTTAACATTAATTCAGCACACCTTCACCTTTTTGTATTTATTTATTTAGGACCCCGTTCCGATTCTAGGTAGTCAGAGGGTAAACATTACGAAAATCACGTATGTTGGTCAATCCAAATGACACTTGGCACAAATATATCCTGCGACAACTTCCATAAACTAAAGTATATATATTTAGGATTTATATTTTACAGTGGTCAAAGGTTAAAACAATTTGTAATGTATGTTATAGGGAGCTCTGCACCTAGAAACATTGCATAAACGTTATTGTTATTAGGAGCGTTTTGATTCACTCAATGCATAAATTTGCATACATCCGGTGTGTCAGCTGTAATTCTTACGACGCAAAAAAATGAGGTTCGATTCCGCTTTGCTCTAAGAAAACCACAACACAGGATACTAGTGTATAGCCCGTGAAAAATGATGGGACAAGTACTACCACCCCCACCCCATAGTATATCCTAACCTAAAATTTCATAGCCAACTGAAATAAATAAATTTCAAGATTGATCAACAAAGATGCAGAAAAGTGCAGTCAGGGCAATCAAACGTCAGTAAATTCCTGTGTTAGCCAATCCAAATTAAGATCATTCATGAAATGAATTCGTGGCGTATTCATAGAATAATTATTGCTAAAAATCAGTTAGATTAACAAATATATAGAAAAGCCAGCGCGTTTTAGTGGCACTGCATTCTAACAATGGCTTTTATGTCATGTTGCTTAGTTACAAAAGTAGAACCTAATATTGTTGTTAGTCTACGTATTGAAAGTTTAAAATAAAATGTATAGATAACAAAACTGGACAAATATTTGTTGATTTTTTAATTTAGAGTCTGTGTTGGTTAAAGATGTTTGTTTTTATTAAAAACGTTGGTGGTGTAACAGAAAATATCTTAGTTCAGAAGCGATTTAAGTTTAAAATTGAATCGATATTTTTACTGTCAGGATATATTTTATGCACTTGGC
>NW_013670939.1:27276-31817 GCF_000517525.1 Limulus polyphemus | reverse complement strand
ATAAGGATGTATATAAGCATCAAACTCCATACAACACACACACACACACAAATATACATATATATTGGATTTTCCATATATATATATATAACTTCATTTTAATTTAGTTTCGTATTTTTGTTGTTGTTGTTTTGGAGCAAGGAAACAAAATATTTATTTTTCATCGTTTTTTGTTTCCTTTTATAAACATATTTCCTTTCCACTAAGTTTCACATTTCCGAGAATGTTCACCTAAGTTTCATATATATTTAGTTTCGTCACGATATGTTGACTTTAGTACATTTATTGTTCTTGTGCTTTGTTTTTATACAAATCTATTTATAATTGAAAACTTATTATATGCTGTTGTTGACAAAATTAATAAAACTTGACGTGATACTACTTGTATCATCTAAAAAGAAAAACGTTTGGTTAACACTAGATAACACACACTGAACTAAGAGGTATATAAAATACACTAAGTTAACCTGGTGTCGACTTGGTGAAATGTGTATATATATATATACTTCTTAATTCCAATAAACTCGAAGTTGTGAACCTAATATATTCACGACTTACCACATTATATCTGCATGGAAAACACAGTTGTTCTGTATATTTATATTGTTAATCCGTAAATATTATGGCTAAGTGTGAGCCTGACAAACAATGTAGAAAAACGTTTACTTCTCGTGTCAAAATATATATTGTTACATTTTGAAAGTTTCATGTAATGTATTGCTTGTTCATTGCCTGTACGGGTTTTTCGTGCGTTTGTAATGTTTAACTAATAAAGATTTCTATCAGTGAAGACTACAGGAAACAGTTTTAATCGATCACACGATTTTTGAAGGAAAGTTTTTAGAGTAATCTTAGTTATTTATTGAAACGCATTTTCTTCGAATTGTCCGACTCTCCATATTAAAAATGTTTTTTTTTTATATATTTCCTGAATTATTCAACATTTACTGAAGTAAGAAACCTGTTATAGACCAGAAGTCTATAAGCAGTAAACTAAACAACAACAAAAGAAAACTGAAAATATGTTCTGAATTATTGTTAGTAATGCCTGACTTCGAACTATAAAATTGAGTTTATATAACCAAACCACTGTGGTAATATGTTGTCAAATATATGATTTTCAATCGCATACATTAATTGTAGAAATTCGGTGTTTGAACTCTACAATATCAACAACTTACATAAAAAATATCCATGATGTCGTTTCCTGTACGAACTGGAAAATATCTTCCAGACAATGTGTTATATCAGTGTGTATAACTTCAAGGGATAATGTTATATCAATGTGTATACCTTCCATGGAGTGTGTTAGGTCGACGCGCATAGTTTCACCCCCACTCCCTTCCTAGGTGATCAACGGAATGTTATGGACTTACAACGCTAACATGTGGGGGTCGATTCCCCGCGGTGAACACAGCAGATAGCCCGATGTGGTTTTGCTCTGAAACAAACAAACACAATCCATCGGTATATTTCTACTTTTATAAAAACTCTAGAAGTGAAAATACATGCAGGTATACTATAAGAATGACGAATCAATTCCGTTATTCATTCAGGTAAGGTCAACCATGAACTGGCCATAGGTGCCCTTGAGAAGCTACCTTCCTTCTAGTACTTCACTTCAAAAATTAGGAACGGTCCAGGGCAACCATGAACTGGCCATGGGTGCCCTTGACAAGCTACCTTCCTTCTAGTACTTCACTTCAAAATTAGAGACGGTCCAGGGCAACCATGAACTTGTCATAGGTGCCCTTGAGAAGCTGTCCTTCCTTCTAGTACTTCACTTCAAAAATTAGGAACGGTCCAGGGCAACCATGAACTGGCCACGGGTGCCCTTGACAAGCTACCTTCCTTCTAGTACTTCACTTCAAAATTAGGAACGGTCCAGGGCAACCATGAACTGGCCATGGGTGCCCTTGACAAGCTGTCTTCGTTCTAGTACTTCACTTTAAAATTAGGGACGGTCCAGCACAGATAACCCATGTGTATCTTTGCAGGAAAATTTAAACACAAGTAAATAAATTCACCTTCAATAAGATTATTTTTTTCTAAACAAAAAGATGAAAATTATTGTTACTTTAAGATTAATTTAATTTTTCAGTGCTTTAAATCAGTGATGGAATTTAGGGGAACAGAAGATAACGCCGTTTTCATTTTTAAAATATACATTACTTTCGCCTCTTCCCCTATCAACAAAACCACGTTCACAGGGAAGGTTTCGAGAGTGAGACCTTCAATGATTGGCTTGTCCTCCATGGAGACACTGTACAGCTACAACACTGTACCAAATATCTCCATTGTGTATGACAGATTGTTTTATGCAAAGCTGTAGTTAAATCTTAATTTTGACCTTATTAGTGACTGATCAATGAGGTAATTAACTCCACAGTGTGTGCGAGTGAATGAGAATACCAGTAATTTGTACGTTTCTTTAATCCACCGTATCATCTTGTCTTTGTAATGTTAATATACACTTCTTTCATTATATTTACGGAGTTCCTGTTATTAAGTAGTTTTAATTCGAACTCTGCGTGGCACCATCTAGTGGGAAAAAATAGCAATATTTAATTTTACAAATTATACTTGGTTGCAATCATGGCACTAAAAATCGGTTTTCGACACCCTTAGTAGGCCAAGCGTGTAGCTTTGTTCTTTAAAACAAACAGCCTTAAATACAAATGCTTCCCAATATTAATTCAGTGTTTTATTATCATGAATAAACACGTAGTGAAATCTCAACTATAGAACTGATGGTAAACTTTTCAACAGCGTTGTGAGGAGGGTTAAGTTGATTCGACACCTTTTTGTGTTTTAGTCATAACACTATGAGGAGGGTTAAGTTGATTCGACATCTTTTATTCATAACACTAATTTTCAAACAATATTTTTTATTATCAAAAACGTGTTTTTCACAAGCGAATTCAAACCAGTTAACTTTCATGTGAGGTTTTTGTTTGAAAACGTGTTTAACCATTAAATAACTGACAATTCACTACCAGTATGGACGGGATTTGGGACAAAAATGTGAGAGGAAGGCGCGAGAAAAAAAAAAGAAGCCTGACTTAATTATTGTAAATGTCATGTGTATATTATATCCCACAGGAAAAAAGTGGGTGCAACTTCTCTCCCTTGCCCTCCCCTCACACTGTATAAGAGATGTCTGTGTCATGAAATAAAAACGTATGAGAGATGTCTATGTAATAAAATATAAGGGTATGAGAGATGTCTATGTAATGAAATAAAAAGAATGAGAGATGTCTATGTCATGAAATACAAGAGTATGAGAGATGTCTATGTCATGAAATTCAAGAGTATGAGAGATGTCTATGTCATGAAATAAAAAGAATGAGAGATGTCTATGTAATGAAATAAAAAAGTATGAGAGATGTCTGTGTAATGAAATAAAAAAGTATGAGAGATGTCTGTGTAAAGAAATTCAAGAGTATGAGAGATGTCTATGTAATGAAATAAAAAAGTATGAGAGATGTCTGTGTAAAGAAATAAAAAAGTATGAGAGATGTCTGTGTAAAGAAATTCAAGAGTATGAGAGATGTCTGTGTAATGAAATAAAAAAGTATGAGAGATGTCTGTGTAAAGAAATTCAAGAGTATGAGAGATGTCTATGTAATGAAATGTAAGAGTATGAGAGATGTCTATTTCATGAAATAATAGAGTATGAGAGATGTCATGAAAATAATCCAAAATTATGAGATTTATACCTAATATTTTCCCTTAATCCTTCTTCGTGAGAGTTTATTAAAATTTTAATAATTTAATAACCTTTGTGTAAAAGTAAATATTTAAAACGTTTAGTTTATTTGCTATTAAAGCATACATAGAAACAAATATTAAGACTACATACATATATATATATATATATATACATACAGGGTATCGTATCTCTGCGTGAAATTGATTTCTTGAACCCACGTGTTTTCTAACGTCATGTACATATAATGGCTGGAGACGGCTTGAATGGGTAATGAAGAAAAACTTTAATATAAGTTTAACATAACAGCAAATGTACAACGTTTCGACAAGGTTATGTCATCATCGGGTACAAGTAGTTTATACTGACACAGATATATATATATATATGTACAGTATGAAACAAAGAGGTCACATGACCAGATACTGTTTGGTTCTTTGTTTAAAATTACTGTGTTTTTGATAGGTATGTTATGGTTTTACCAGAGAACACGAAAACAATAAACAGTTATCCTTTCTTAACTTCAAAATTATTAGATCTGACACTGAGTTTAAAACAAACATTCACCGCAAAAACACACACACTAGTCTCTAGATCCCCTGGAATTCCGCTCATGACACCATACAAAAAATCAATACACTGAAAAACCTCATAAACACAGCCACAAGACTCTGTTCAACGGACTACATAGATGAAGAAATTGACCACATAAAGAATTCCTTCATCCACAGCAATAAATTTCCCCTAGCTATTATTGAAAAACTCTCCAACATTCCCCACAATAAAACTCAACTCACGAACAAAATTGACACTAACAAATCCAACAACAGTA
>NW_013670939.1:24126-26276 GCF_000517525.1 Limulus polyphemus | reverse complement strand
GTCAGTATAAACTACTTGTACCTGCTTCCCCCACATTAAATTCTCGGCATAGGATTTTTAGATCCCCGCTGCCCTGATGGACCATCAGTCCGACATCGGCCGTTTATTTTAGTTTAGTTTAGTTTGCTCTTCACTTTTTATTTTTACCGCTACTCTCACGTTTTACCTTTTTTAAATTTACATACCTTGTCTGCATTAATTTCCTGTTTCTCAAGTTAAGCCCATTCTCCTAGACCACGCGCGGGGTGAAGGAGGATTGTTTATTCTTCGAGCACCCTTGATTAGTAATTATTTCTTAGGAGATAATTATTTTTTAAATCAAAATAACTGCCAAGAACAACAACAACTTGTACCTTAATGATGACAAAACCTTGTCGGTACGTTGTACATTTGCTGTTATATTAAACTTTTATTAAAGTTTTTCTTCATTACCCATTCAAGCCGTCGCAAAGCGGGTTCCTCGTCATCGAATTTGAAATCATGTACACATATATATATACATGGATAAAGTGGGGGAGGCTTCAAGAAATCTGATTCAAGCGTTAGATTAATTTAAAACGTTTATTGTATTATTTGTTGTTGCGTCTATACGAAGAACAAACACAGATATTCCTCGTAGAATTTTAAATATATCCTGATACTGAGCTATTTATGAAACAACGTAGCAGTTCAAGTGCGGAAATGGGCTACATAAGTATATTTCCTGTTTGGATATTTCCTGTGTTTTTTACGTAACTTCTTATCCCTGATTTAATAACCATGTTTTCACGACATTTCAGTTCTTAATACAACTAAAACTATTTCATTACTAGAACGTAATAACTTATTTCAAAACAAGTTTATCCAGTGTTAGTGGTTTACTATTCACGTTACAGTTCAGTCAGTCTTGGTCTACTATTCACGTTACAATTCAGTCAATCTTGGTCTGCTATTCACGTTACAGTTCAGTCAATATTGGTCTACTATTCATGTTAAAGTTCAGTCAGTCTTGGTCTGATATTCACATTACAGTTCAGTCAATCTTGGTCTACTATTCATGTTAAAGTTCAGTCAATCTTGGTTTACTATTCACGTTACAGTTCAGTCAATCTTGGTCTACTATTCACGTTACAGTTCAGTCAGTCTTGGTCTACTATTCACGTTACAGTTCAGTCAGTCTGGGTCTACTATTCACGTTACAGTTCAGTCAATCGACAGGCGATGAAAAATTATTTATACACCATAATTCAGAGATCTTTGATATTTATTTGTATTTTAGTTTTACTAATTAAATATGATATTCTGTAGAAACAAATAGGTTATATCAGAAGTCTGCCCCACCCCAGTGGCTCAGCCTAAGTCTGAGGGCTTAAAACGCTAAAAAAATCGGCTATCGTTACCCGCGGAATGGATTAATAGTACGATCATACATAAGTGAAGCTAATGAAACTATACAAGTTAATATTACCCTATTAATTGGGCGTGGCACGAAAAGGGTATGTAAATTAAAACTGCGGACGATGAACAAAATTTAACATACTGAGAGTAATGCAACAAGGTAAAACAAGGGTTATTATATAGGATTCAGTAACAGTGCAAACAAAATAACAATTCCAGAAAGGGAGGAAGAGGTTAATGCTGAACCTGACCCTCCTTCCTGGTCCAAAACACGGTTCGAATCCCGATGAAGAAGAAGAGATACCTGCGGTGGTCAGACAACAGATTTTCCATTGTGTAGCTTTGTACATAACTACAAACAAACAAACCAAGTAATACAGAATACTGTTGTAATGATTATTATCGTTGGCCTTATTCTTTTAGACGATTCACTGAAAAATAAAGCCTAGTCAACTGAATGATAATGAAAACGTTTTATTTCTTCGACCACTAGTTCTACAACTTTTTTTTTCGAATCAGTGATGTTGATATATTGCCTGTCATTTGATAGATATAACTGTTTGATATCTAATGAGTATGAGAGGAATACTTTGAACTTATGTTATCTAATAAATGGCTAATTAATTTCGAAGTGTATAGTTGTGTCTCTACCATTTCATCAGAAAAGAAATGATGGCATATTTATTGTCCTGGTCTTGTTTGATGGAATATTTATTGTCCTGGTCTTGTTTGATGGAATATTTATTGTCCTGGTCTTGTTTGATGGAATATTT
>NW_013670939.1:7531-23316 GCF_000517525.1 Limulus polyphemus | reverse complement strand
CAGATAACCCTCGTGTAGCTTTGTGCGAAATTCAAAACAAACCAAGATTTTTTAATTTCCACTGTTGTTCTTTGGTGGAGGAACAAGCAATATTTATATGATTTTCCATGTTCTTGTTTTCAGGAATCTTTTTGCTTACAGCACAGTTAATAATATTATTTTTGCCAATACTATAAAGATTTCTGACATCCAAGCCAGTAGATGTGTATTCTTAACACGCAAGTGCTTAGCTGCTGGAGTGTTGTGTATGTAATGAAGTGTTTCTAATTGTAGTGTCTGTGAAAGTACCAATTGACACTATCATTTCTGCCCACTGGTATCTTTGAATTCTACAAATTCTACTCTGCTTTGCAAATGTTTTCTGTACGCCACGAGGGTTGTGCTACTCCATTCCTGATCTACTGGATGATCGGTTTCATATTCATATCACTTGTCTGAGGATATTTCAGTTGGTTGTTGGCCTACATTAATTCTTCATCACATTTAGAGGTCTCATCTTAGATTCTGTTCTGTTCCATTTTAGGTTGATTGTCTTGTGCTTTCTTCTTTTCACAGTGTTTAGGTTGTTTTACGTTGTTTGGTAACATAGGGTCTTTAGGATAATACGTCAACGTTTTAAAGATTTTTTCCAAGACAGTGTATAACATAGGAGTTGTACCCTTGAAATCTAGATGTCTGATCTTCTGGATTGTGGGAATTCATCAGCCACTTGAATGATGCATGATAAGCTCAGCGTGTAAACTTCTGTATATATAAGTAGTAGTAGAAATGACTCAAGGCTTGAATACCAATTAATGTTTCTTACTGAGTTATACAATACATCCTTTCTGCAGGATTCTGCATCTTTTCATATGCTAATACAGAAGTAGTAGTGAGTTATTTCTTCAGTTTATTGAATGCCGGTTCACAATCAGATATCCAGAAAAACCTGTTCGTTTTTTTATTGTAGTTAGGCAGAGGACGAGCCAAAGAATAATCGTACATGACAGTGGTCGCGAGAGCACAGTCCAAGAAATCGTTCACCTCACGCAAGTTTTGTAATGACCAATTCTAAACATATTCAACCTGGGTTGGACATGTGGACATTCCCTATCCACTGACTATGTGCCCCATGAAACTCACCCGTTTTTGGAACAACCGACACTTCTTGGGGTTCAGCTTAAGGTTCTCTTCCTCAAGTGATCCTGTACTTTTATTAGCCACTACCATTGAAGGTCTTCCCTTGTGATTATGTCGTATAAGTAGATGAGTACGGCATTCTAGGGTAGTCCAAAAATATACGCATTCGGTTAGTTGTTTAAATGTAACAGAAGTAGTATATAACAGAAATGATAACACAACGCATTATCATTACACATCTGCAGTAAACGCTGTATTTGTCCGACTTGCGCTTGCTAATATCCACACTTGAAATGCAATGTTGAAAACCATTTTGACCCAGATAAAACACCCAAACAACATCGTATTTCATAGTTTGTTGTGTTCATGGTCCTAATGGTGTCATCCTTCTTAGTTAGGTCCATGAGAGTTCCTTTATCTAGTAATTTCTCAGGACAAGCTGAAGTTCTACTTTTATCAAGTCACTAGACGTAAAGTTTTTCCTAATTAATCCTGATATGAATATTTCACTTCTTGGTGGTACAATAGCTGTCCTCCTTGTTGCCACTGGAAGTCCAATCTCTGGCGTCCTAATCGCCATGTAATACCCATGGATTTCCTGATCATAAACTATGAAGCTAGCCTAACCTCACATCCACGTTTCAGAATGAAATGTGTACCTTATATGTACAATGCCATGTAGAGATAAGCTTCCCACAGGCAGGGTGATGTCCAACTCTCCTCTTGCTGGAACTTAGTGACCTTATGCTGATCGCTTCATTTCTGAAGTAAATTTCATAGCTGAACAATGATAGCTGTAGAACCAGTATCAAATAACATGTTCCAATGCTTCCTATCAATGCATCCATTGGTTTGCGAAATGTTTTAAAACAGTGAACAGCTTTCTTTGATAGACTGTTTAGGCAGAGTATTCATGATGAGTAAACTAGAATAGACGGCAACTGCCTGTTGTAAAAACACAAGTGTAGAATAAGACGTTTCGAAAGACTTTCGTCTTCTGGTCAGAAGACTTTAAAACGTCATCCTCTACATTTGTGTTTTTACAAGAGGCAGTTTCCGTCTATTCCAGTTTACTACACAGTGAACAGCTTGTTTCAGTTGAGGCAGACGAAGTATTCTCAGCTGAATTTCCTTAGGTCCAGCTAACTCCTGTTTTCCGATATCTGGTTAGATCTTTGCTGTTTCTTTGATCTGTTTGAAGTCTTAGACTCATCGTCAGAATGTAATCATCTTCATCGCAGCCTTGGCTGTAATGGTCACGTTTTCCGTGTTAGTTGTTTCCAAACACACAAAAATTCCTAGTTTGGCACGGTTTCCATGTTGATTTACTAATATCATTTGTTTTGAGGCTTCCAAAACTTCCCAGTCCAATACATGTAATTTCATAAACAGATTTCATGTAGAGAAATACAACAAAGCTTTATAATTAAGTTCAAATTGGAATAAACAGTTGCAAACCAGTAAATAAGTTTATATAATCTTTATTTACGCTGCAAATAGTAAATGAAATTAATTAAATATACATAGAATTAGTTTGCTTGAAGTTCAACACAAAGATACACAATGGGCTATCTGTTCTCTGCCAACCACAGGTATCGAAACCCGGTTTCTAGCGTTGTAAGTCCTCAGACATTCCGCTGTGCCACTGGGAGGCAGAGGATTAGTATAATCTCTGTTTCGGTTATGAACCAGTAAATAGAATTAGGAAAATATTTATTAAATTTATTAAATTTGCTATAATTTGGTCGAATTGAAAATACGAAGAAGTTCATTTGAAGAAATTCTGAATATTCTGATCACGTTACTGCTTTTTGCTATACAGAACAAGAATGTTTCATCTCCAAACTTAAATTAATTTCTTATACTGAAAAAAGTATATTTAGTTTTTAAAAATAAGTTTGAAATAAAGTATAATTAAACACGAACATGCGTTATTATATTGTATAAAACTATTTTTAAATAATAAACTAAAACATTGTTGAAGAGACAATCTTCTTAGTTTTTATTACTATTACATTGAATACTTGCACAACAGATGGCACTAGCGTAGCAGAGTTGTGGAAATAGGAAAAGAAAAAAAAAGCGGAGTACATTTGTTCGTTTAATTAAAAAAGTTAGGAGCATGAAAAGAACGTAACATAATTAATATATTTTCTTTAATACTTTTTCTTCTGAATTCGAACGATTTAAAAGAAAAAATTTAGTTTCTCATGGAATTGTTTCATGTTTTTCCATTTTGCATCAGTAAACCTGATGCACAGCCAAGGTTAGAGCAAAAAGAAAAAAAAAAAAACTCTGTTAACATATCGCACATTATTCAAAATCACTTTTATGTAATTGTACCGATTTCTTTCGCAGAGGGCAAATTACAAGAGCATTTTTTTTTTTTTCAAAATTAAGTCATGAAAAAAATACAACTATTTTGCATATACATTTTTATATTTGATATATTGACAACTCATCTTTAGTACAAACATAAATAAATTATAAACATGTATTTTTTTAAATTATTCTTTGGCACTCAGTATCAAAACAGCGCGATTCAAACTTTCATTAAAACATGAAAGTGCGAATCAGTAGGTGGATTATTTGAAAATAGGGAAGAATTAATTCGTATAATTAAATATAAAAACTTTAGAGACCAAAACGTGCACGGAGACTACTTCATTATATAACTGCAAAGAGACAGTTTCAGGAACTTAACCATAAGGAAAAACGACGCTGGTAAAAGTTATCAAAGAGATTAAGTCTAAAACTATAAGAAAACATGACATAGTCTAAAAAAAACTTCAACATAAACTCTTGCATGGTGCACCATTTTTACTTATGATATTAAGAAAGTCCAAGACTAGAATCAAAACTTTGAAAAAGGGAGATAATTTGTTGAATTTTCAATGGATTCAACAGGCAAAATAATCCCAAAGAAACAGAAAAATTTTATGGTTATCATGTTAGAAGCAAAGCCATTAGAAGTTAAGACAAATATTTTTCAAAAGGTCAAGGGATTAATGTGTAGTCTTTCAAAAAGAATTATAATACATTTATGTTTGTAAACAACCAATCATAGATAATATCCAACTCCGTAGTGGTCCAGGACAGACTTCAGTTCACGCTGCACAACTTGTTCTTTGGTTTTATTCTGGGATTACGACAAAAATTATCGCTAACATTATAGAACAGGTAACAAACATTTACAGCATATTAACACAATGTATTATGAAATAGTTTCAAAGTTCATAACCGTAATTTTGCACTGTTGCATATTTGTGAGTTGTTTTTTGTATTAATATATTGTATACTACATACGTCAGATGCTTTTTTAACACTTATCCTTTACTAGTACAAAACAAGAATTAGTAAAATAAAATATATTGTTATAAATGGAAAATAATTTCCAACAAAACAGTATTTACTTTACAACTTTCCAATGTTACATCCTTCAACAAATGTCCTTCGTTGGGTAACTTTGGGTTGTAGTACATTTATTTGATATTAATATATTAATCAACGATAAAGGTTACCTAATTTGAGCATAAAAATATGTAACATGTGATATCTTCAATATATTTTATAAAAACATTATCGTATGTGTGTACTTTTTAGTTATTTTAAATTATTTTGATAATAATATTATCATTTTATCTACCAATCAGACTTGCAGAATAATAAAGTGCGGTATTACCTTTGTGACGTCATAAGTGGGGTTCAATTGGGTGTGTGGTTAACGCAGACATTCAGAAAAGAAAGTGAATTTAAATTGTAGTTTAAAGGTGAAGCTGGGTTTTGTTTGGTCTATTTATTATTATTATGGTGTAATTGCTCCATTAGACGTTTATAAAAGTACAGAAGTGGCGGAACAATTATATTTCTGATTGTTGTTTCACCATCACGAATGCCGAAAAAGTCGGAAATGAATGGGCTATCGTTCAGTGACATCTGTTGTCTCTTTTGTTGTCCACCGTTTCCCTCTAGAATTGCTGCAAAATTGGCGTTTCTCCCACCAGAATCAACATATTCCTTTACTCCTGATGAAGCTGGAACGAAGTTCACTCTCAAATTATCAGATAGAGCAGAGTGGCAGTATTCACAGAAAGAATTAGAAAATTTTGAGGTGTTTTATACTCGAACGTCCAGAGGAAATCGTATAGCATGCATGTATGTACGTTGTTCTCCTAGTGCAAGATATACAGTGCTTTTCAGTCATGGAAATGCTGTTGATTTGGGACAAATGAGTAGTTTTTACTTAGGTTTGGGATCTCGGATAAATTGTAATATATTTAGTTATGATTACTCAGGCTATGGAATTAGTAGCGATAAACCATACGAAAAAAACTTGTATGCTGACATTGATGCAGCTTGGCATGCATTGAGAACAAAATATGGTGTGAGCCCAGAAAATATTATTGTTTATGGTCAAAGTATAGGAACCGTCCCAACTGTGGACTTGGCGTCGAGGTATGAAGTGGGTGCAGTTATTTTACACTCACCTTTGACCTCTGGAATGAGAGTTGCCTTTCCAAACACCAAAAGAACTTGGTTTTTTGATGCATTTCCAAGGTACATGTGTAATGTTTTATCATTTTTCAAGTGAAAATATATGACTTTTAGAAATCATTATACAGAACTAAGTTTTATTATATGCCAAGGCTTAAATATATGTATAACTTAGGACTTCATCCAAAACGTTCCTACAGAACTAATGAGCATGAAAGATCTTTATAGGAATAAAAATTTATTCTAATATAAACGTTCTCTCTAAAAGTAACTTTTAAGACCTTTAATTTTAACAAAATAGAACTATGTTATAGTTTGTTATTATATTGTAATATTTTAGGACCAGAACTTGGAAAAAGTAGTGTGGCAGAAGGCCATTTGACTAATATAGGACACCCCCACACACAAAGAAGATTATCTCAAACATAGCCTTTTGCATCCATATACCTATCCAAGAAAATGTTATAAGAAGCAAAAATTATGTTTGTACCTAAACCTTCAAGTCTAAGTACATATTTCCAGTTTTTTGATTTCCTCATGCAAACATATATAACCTATGGTCTTTCAAAGCTGCCTTTTGGAAATCCACCATTGAGAAAAGTAACAATTGAAATCCAGTCTTTGTTCTTCAGAAAATAATTGGTTCCTTTCTTAAACTCTTGTAAAGTAGTAACTTCAACAACTTCCAATGGCAATTCATTTCATAAGTCAGTCACCCTGTTATAAAAATAGAACTTAAACTCTTGTAAAGTGCTAACTTTAACTACTTCCAATGGCAATTCATTTCATAAGTCAGTCACCCTGTTATAAAAATAGAACTTAAACTCTTGTAAAGTGCTAACTTTAACTACTTCCAATGGCAATTCATTTCGTAAGTCAGTCACCCTGTTATAAAAATACAACTTAAACTCTTGTAAAGTGCTAACTTTAACTACTTCCAATGGCAATTCATTTCGTAAGTCAGTCACCCTGTTATAAAAATACAACTTAAACTCTTGTAAAGTGCTAACTTTAACTACTTCCAATGGCAATTCATTTTATAAGTCAGTCACCCTGTTATAAAAATACAACTTAAACTCTTGTAAAGTGCTAACTTTAACTACTTCCAATGGCAATTCATTTCATAAGTCAGTCACCCTGTTATAAAAATACAATTTAAACTGGAGCCTAGTCTATTTTTTACAAATCTTAAACTCATGTCCTGCCTACCTGTTATCTTTAAAATATAGCACAAAGACATCAGAGACCTTTATTCTATTGATCCCCCAGATAATCATGTCATTTTCAATAAGATAGCCTTATACCCTTTTTTTCTCAAGAGAAAATAAGTTGAGATCTTAACCTATAAGATCACCCATCCATCTCTGGAAACATCTTATTACTAGTAGATCTCATCTTAACCCTATCCAATAAGTTTATATTCTTTCTTAGGTAAACAATATTCCAAGTGATTTGAATAGAGGTTATTACCTCTTTTGAGTGGTAATCAGCATGTTTATAAATTTACATAAAATTATATTAATATTACTACTAGCAACAGAAAACTGCTTTGATGGCTTGAGTGACAAATTCACTATTATAAATCAGAATTATTTATTTCAGTAATGTTTATTGAATTGGTTTTGATTGATATTAAAATTTATGGCAATCCAAATACATTATTTTGCACTAATTATAAAAATTATTAGGCAAATGTTGATCCATGTCATTCTGCGATTCCTCAGTACAGCTAGGAGTAACCGTGTTTTAATTATATCGAAATAACTAATAATCTTGAACACCTAACTCAAGTATGTTTAATTCTAGAAACAAAGTTCAAAACTTTAAGCCTCTATTGATAAGTAATCAACCAAGTATTATTATAATAGCCCACATTTACACTTTTCATGTGAATATCCTTTTTGCTGTAAAATGACCAATTATGTAGGACAACTCAAAACAAGTCTTGTTCAGATTGCTGAATATTTGTTATAACATTTCAGTCTTATAAACAAGCTTACCCAAAATATTCATTTCTCTCTACTGTTGTGTTTCTCGTAAACACGAAGCAACTTGGATAGGTTTGGAGAACACTGACAATAGAAATTACTTTGAAATTCCAGGTTGTATGTTATGTGATATGATAGAGTATTTAAGAGTGGTTGCCTATTTGTATAAATACTAAACTGTTAGGATTGAAGACATAAACATGGTAGTTAAGAGGTTGAACCTGTATGGGTTACAGATTTCAAAGGTAGTCCGTTTTTTATTGGCATTTTTTATGTAAAGGCCACCTGATCAGAGATGAGATCAGGGTTTCTGCTGACAGAAATACTGATGCAGTAATTAAGGGAGCTTTTAGATGTACTACTGTGTATGACATAATGTTATACCATAGATATATGCAGCAGATCTCCACCAATAGGAGTGAGACACACAACTCCTATTATAACCAATACCCTCTTCACATTTCACTACTTAATCACTTCTCAATCGGCAGTGGTATTGTATAGACGTGCTGGTTTTTGCTTGTGGATTTTTCAACATTTTTCCTTTATACTATAGACTTAGTTTTCTTAACTATTAATTTAAATTTATGCATTTTGAAATTGTGCAAGGTTGCTTTTTCCAACTTTTTCTTACTTTTTTAGGAGCTCTCTTGTTTAGTGTATTGTGGATCCCACTCTGTGACAAGTGGTGGCTGATCAGGTATATTATTTAAAAAAAAAACTGCCCTATCCATTCTGTGACCATAGTTGATGTCAATTACATTGTAGCCTTTCCTACCTTGCACCTGATGTATAATTCCAGATGCTGTCAAGTGTTGGTTATGTGTCTCCATTCTATTGTTATCTATGCTCAAACAATAATGTTCCATGACTGGGCTATGGGGTGTTCCGTGGCACTGTTAGTAGTTCTCTCTAGTGGTTTTTTGCTTCTTGAATATGTTCAGCCCAGGACCTTACACTCATGGACTAACATCAGTAAAGCAGACACAGGTTGCTGCCCATTTCTGATGCTCTGCGGCATTGAGACTCTTCCTACCATGAACCTGATGTCCAATTCCAGATGCCATCAGGTTTTGATTTATTGAATCTTTTGATGTAGTAGCTCTGCTTCTGAAAATAGGGTGTCACAGTCACCCGTTGCACTGTCTCCAGTGATGCAGTCCTCTGGATTCTCCAACATGTTTTTTCACCCTTTTTTCTAGTGGAGTATGGGAGTCCTTACCACTTACCAATGTTTCTAGTTGCTGGGGTGGTAAATAGAGGCCTGTCCTCCTGAGTAATAAATCATACCATTCAGTTGAGAGTAGGGTGGTGGCATTCTACAGGTGTCAATGGTGTATTGCACTTCCTTCCTGATGTACAATTCCTGATACCACCAGACTTTGGTTTTAGCACTACTCCATATTACTGTCTATATATCTGACCGATTGCTTTTTCCTACCATGGCTTTCCTCCTTACTACCATCCTCTGAAGGTACATTCCAGAGGGATCTGGTGTTGGTTGTAGATGGTCCATTCATGATTAGAATCATATCAATGGCATGATGCCCTTCATACTGTGGACCTGATGTACAATTCCAGATGCTGCCAGGTTTTGGTTGAAGAACTCCACCATGTCACAAATGTGAGTGTGTGTGTGTGTATATATATATATATATATATAATTGCAGTTTGCCCCTCAGGGTAAGACATTCCTCCTACCTACCATCCTCTGGACGTACATTCTTAGTGAGTCCGGTGTCTGTTGGAGATGGTCTAGCCAAGTAAGTCCTCACAGGTGTGCTGGCCTGTATCACTCCTACCATGGACTGGATGACACTTGCCAACTCCCACCAGGTTTTGAACTGGAGATGTACCCCAGGTTTGCAGTCCCTCTTCCTACTGTCTGCTGGATGTCAGTTCCTGGCAGATCTTGTGTTGATTGTAGCTGGATGAAACACATTTTCCTGCTTGTGCATGGTTGGGTATTCTCTTCCTACTGTGAACTAGAAGTACCATACCCATTGCCGCCAGGTTTTTGACTGGAGATGTCATCCTCCCAGGGCTTTCCACCTTCCTACTATGCACTGGATGTTGGTTACAGGTGGATCTGGTGTTGGTTTTGTTGGAAATGTGCGCAAGTGTAGAAAGATTTTGGTACGGAAGCTTGTCTTCTCCTACCAAATCCCATTTCAAGGTGAAGAGTTAGGTGATCCTTTACCTACCATGAATCTGATGTACCATTCCAGATACCTCAAAGTGTTGGATGAGGTTGAACTATCTCTGTGGTCTGTTGCACCCTAGCCACTTGAAACCCAGGGGTCCCATTAATGAATTGTACATATCCTGGGATTTCTTCATGATTTTCCACCTTTAATGTTCATGACACTGTCCTAAAAGAGCGAAGAGTATACCTTAATCAGATGTGGTGCAGTCTCTCGATGATGTTTTCTCGTTTGGTTCCACACCTCATGGTCTCTCTTTGGGCACTTCCTAAAGGGGAAAATATTTTCATATGCCCTCCACCAGTTCAGTGTGGGATTCTAGCTATTTTGTGAGAACAGGTAAGATATCATATAGGAAATAACATTTTCCTAAACTGAAATTGTATTTCCAATAGAAACTTACCTTCTTTCCCATTTCTCACCCAACTTCCCCACTTCTGGTGATATATGGTATAATAAGTATTCTGTGAAGAGAGTGCTGGTTATGATTGGAGTTGCATCATGCTCTTGTTGATGGAGAGCTGCTGCATGATCATTTGGATGGGGGAAGTAGAAGGCTAGTGGTGAGCATTGAACATATGTGCCAGTAGAGGGCAGTACTAATCAAGAAAAGCTATTTTGTGAGAGAATGTAAGTATCTTTCAGAAATACATTTTCAATGTATGAAATTGCTAACTTATAAATATAATTTGGATGGGAATAACCTTAACAGTGTCATTAAAGAAAGAGATATTGGTGTAATGGTTGATCAGTCTCTGAAGCCATCCAAGCAGTGTGCTGTTTCTAATGGTAGAGCAAATAGGAATTTTAGGTTGTAGCTACAGAAAGATTGAATACAAGTCTAAAGAGGTTAAAATTTCATTGTACGGGTCACTGGTTAAGCCTTATTTGGAGTATTTTGTTCAGTCTTGGGTTGTTTACCTTAGGAAGAACATTGAATTGTTGGAATAGGTTCAGAGAGGGTTTACTAGAATGGTTCCTGGGATGTAGGGGTTGTTATTAGAGGAGAGGCTGAAATCTCTCAAATCATTTTCTGTTGAAAAAAGAAGTTGGGGAGGATCTGATTGAGATGTTTAAGATTGTAAAGGGAATTGATAGTGTTTATGTGTCATCTTTTTTCATATTTAACAATGACAATAGTAGAACTAGGGGCCACAAATATAAATTTTGGCAAGGTAGGAGTCATCTTCAGCTAAGACAGTTTCATTTTTCTAACAGGGTGATTGACCTTTGGAATGGGTTGTCTTCAGATGTTGTAGAGGCAGTAAATTTAAGAGAGTTTAAGAAAAAGCTTGATAAGCATGTGAATGATAAAGGCTGGCTTTAAGATTTTTTGTAAATTATTATTTTAATTAATTTTAGAGGATGGAACAGCAGTGATGGACCAATAGGTCCATGTTGTCCCAAGACATTATGTTATATTAGCAAGACTTGCAGATTAGGTTCTCGGTATTTCCTGAGGATGTTCAGGTACTACAGAATGATGAATCAACTAGTTAATTGAATAAATATTTGGCAAGTAAAGTTAAGTTCAAGATAATACATTTTGTCTGACATGACCTGTTTCACATATTTACTATAGAAAGGAAATATCTCAGTAGCATTACTACAGCAAAGGATTTTTTCATAGTGATGGATAAGTTTCTCCAGCTATTGAAATAGTGTAAGTAGTAAAGCCAGTAGAGTTTTATGGTGTATTTATAGAATTACAAGTCAAAACACGCAACTACCTCATTATACATATCACTAGTTAGGCCTCAGTTACAATACTGGATACAGTTTTGGTCTCCTTATCCAATAAACGATATTGGCTTATTGAAAATGATTCAGAAAAGGGTTTCTAAGATGATTACAGGGATGAAAGAGTTATCTTAAAGTTAAGATATATTAACTTATTTTATCATCAGAAAATAAGTGCTGTGAGATAGCCTTTGGATGTTGTGGATACGGTAAATTGAAGTGAGTTTAAGAGAAAGCTTGATAACTATATCAATAATAAGGGCTGGCCTTAAGATTTTTATCTTTTAATTAATTAATTTAATAGTTTAAAGGATGGGTCAGCGGAAATGAACCAATAGGTTTCTTGTTGTCCTTAAACATTGTTATGTTATAGCCCAAAAGTTGATGGTGGGTGCTGTTGGCCAGGTTTCTTCCTTGTGATTAGAAGCTCAAAATTAGGGATGGCAGCAGTTAACCCTAGTAGTTTTGCCCCCCCCCCTCCTCCTTTATTACTTTGCACATGAAGCATCAGACTTGTGATAATGACTCACGAGTCCCAATGTGGTTATTTGACAATTGTCAACGTGAACTACATGTTACTAGTGTTGCTGTGTATTCTGTTTTAACACATGTTAGTGCATTTTAATTAGTTAATTTTCTAATTTGTTATGGTTTATACTTATTGTTTATGATTATGAATTTCAATATTAACACTAAAATAATACAACTGTTTTGAGTCTATTAAATATAATTTCTTTATGTAGTTACATTTTCCAAGCAATGTCCTATATGACTAAATTTAGTGGATTTTTTTTGAAGTGGCTAAAATGTAAAAAAAATTGGACTGGAGAAAATTTGACCAATCCTGCCAGTGATACTCTAACATTGGAATAATGGCAAGTAAGCTTATTTTTCAGTATGCTATGTTTATCTTTAAATAGGACATTGGTTAAATAACTTTTTCTATAATTTTACGTTTACCTGCCTAATAAAGAAATATTCTTAGTGAATCTTATTTTTATCATGTTTTTATTCTGACCTACTAGCATTGATAAGATTCATAAAGTGACTTCACCAGTACTGGTAATCCATGGGACTGAGGATGAGGTGATAGAATTTTCTCACGGTCTTGCTATTTATGAGAGATGTCCTCGAGCAGTGGAACCACTGTGGGTGGAAGGTGCGGGTCACAACGATGTTGAACTTTATGGACAATACCTAGAGCGTCTGAAGCACTTTGTATCAGTGGAGCTGGTTAACTGACATCAGGATAACTCTAGTGTAACCAATTTAAAGATTGAACCTGATAATCATGCTCCTTGCTAATAATATTGTGTCAAAAACTATAGATTCCTGAAAAAAAAAAATTATGATTCTTGTGCTTTGTACATGCAAGTACACGTACATGACTATTTCAGTCTTTCTTCAATACATTGAAATATCCAAGTTCTCCCAGTCTGAGACAAAAGCTTAGGAAAGGTTTGGAACAGAATGAATGAAGACTGAGAGTTATTTACTTGCACCTGAAAGATGTAGTTACTCATCTGTTGTCTCTATTTTGCGTCTGTCAGCTCGGCATTAAGAATGTGCAGTAAACTGTGAAAACATGTATTTGTATTGTACGTTCTTTTATTGTTTAAGAATGATAATTATTGTGTTACGTTTGAGGGATCTCCTTCCAGTGTCTAAAACTTATCTGTTTTGATTCACATGGGAATATTACGTCAATAAATATTTGGTCGATAGTTTTTGGATCCTGTTTCTGGATAAACTGACAGTTAACATAATGGATTGTTTACGAAGGTTTTAAGTTGTAACAAAAACTGTTACATACTGGTTGTTTTTATAATGAGGAAGTGTAGTATAAAAATGACCAAATGATTTATTAGTGGTACTAGGTGTTAATACACTGGCCACAGTTTATTAAACTAAGCATGTTAAGTTGTAATAAAGTGAAATGTAAATAGAAGAACAGAATCATGCTTTGAAAACAACCATAATCTGATTATTACCAAAGTCAAGATTCTAATAATCAGAATATACTAGAACAAATGCTATCCCAACAATGAAGTCAATACCTTTAGAATAGTGATTAGGCTTACCAGATTTTGGGTTTTTATTAAACCTAGACATTTGAAGTATGAACTGTGTTTAGAGGAAAGTTGACTAACTTAATTAGTTTTTTTTCAGTATGCATGTAAACAGAATGGTTGTGGAAACTTTAGAGGCCCCGGACATACAGAATGGTTGTGGAAACTTAGAGGCCCCCGGACATTCTTTCTCATGCTTTTTCCATTAGTTACTATATTTTACTCATTGTCTAAGTAATAACTTGCTTGTTTTTCCAGCTTAATTTGTATTTCCATTATGTTAAACCTTTGAAAACAAAATGTCAGTATTATTCTTGTTGTATTAGGTACCAATTTTAACTTTTGATCAGAGCAATCTACTTACTTAGACCAAAAATAAACATCAACCGGGTAGTGAGAATAGCTAATTAAATATACCTACAAGTGTAAGAGTCCATTGTAGCATAAGATGGGAACCTTCACTGTTAGTGATATTCTGTACAAGAAGACAAATGTATTATAATGTAGCAAAAGATTGGGTTTAATATATAGCTTGAAGAATTAAAATTTATCTATGAAGTGGTCTGATGTAGAGAACAATATCCTGCTTAATGTGTGTGAAAATCAACCGGAAAATGGTTAGAGATAATGAACAGTGTGTGTGAAAGGTGTAAAAGTCAGCTGGAGAGTGAACAATATCCTGCTTAATGTGTGAAAATTAACTGGAAAATGGTTAGAGATAATGAACAGTGTGTGTAAAAGGTGTAAAAGTCAGCTGGAGAGTGAACAATATCCTGCTTAATGTGTGAAAATTGGCTGGGAAGTGGTTAGAGATAATGAACAGTGTGTGCGTAAGGTGTAAAAGTCAGCTGTAGAGTGAACAATGTGTGCATAAGGTGTGAAAATCAGGTGGGAAGTGGTTAGAGATAATGAACAGTGTGTGCGTAAGGTGTAAAAGTCAGCTGGAGAGTGAACAATGTGTGCATAAGGTGTGAATGTAATTAGAAGAACTGGGGATAAAAAAAGCGAAATTATTTAACAATAAGAAACTTGTACAATTACAGATCTGTTTAACTTTGTGTCAGATATGTGAAGTAATCATTGATAATGGATGTAGTGGAACAAGAAGGTAAAGAAACAACACAAAAACTGTGAAATAACCTGAATCTGTAGCTCTTAACGGAACTCTTTAAAAATAGAGTTAACACCAAAAGTGCAGGTACTGTGTTCTGGTATTAAAGATGAGTCTAGAGGTTTTATGTGGGTCGGAGTCATCCACTAGACATATCACTATACCACTTAATCATTCTTAACAGTAGATGGAGCTATTTGTTTATCAGTAAATGTTTGCATTACAAATGTGATTGAGAGCAATGTAAACTACTGTGTTTTTTGTAAATTTGTTTCTTATTTTTGTGATGGTTAATCCTGTTCCATCAGCATGGAATGTTTGCACTCTTATTATTAAATATTTACGAAAAAGAAGATTTGGGGAAGAATTTACTCGTGCATTAAAATGTTGTCTTATTGTACTTGGGTCTGAAATCTCAAGCTTGTATCAATAGTGATTTATTGCTACTAATAAGTATTGGCAGCATGTTCATGTACGAAGATAAGAACTGGTATCGTTAGACAGTGAAACCTTTTCCGTGTACAAAACACTCAACGGGAAAGAAGTATTTGACTGAAATGTAAAAACATCTTGAATAAAACAAAATATACACATCTTCAGTTTTTCTGTTGACACTTTGTAAAAGTAACATTTTTAAGTGTCGATTTTCTAATGAGGCTAGTTGATATGCTTAATCTTCAGCAGTGTAGGTTATGTCTGTGTCATAACACTTTAACTGGAGGTTAGTGACTTAGTGACATGGTATCTAACCCTCAGTAGTGTAGGTTTTGTCTGTGTCATAACACTTTAACTGGAGGTTAGTGACATGGTATCTAACCCTCAGTAGTGTAGGTTTTGTCTGTGTCATAACACTTTAACTGGAGGTTAGCAAAATGGTATTTAACCCTCAGTAGTGTAGGTTATGTCTGTGTTATAACACTTTAACTGGAGGTTAGTGACATGGTATCTAACCCTCAGTAGTGTAGGTTATGTCTTGGTCAACACTTTAATTGGAGGTTAGTGACATGGTATCTAACCCTCAGTAGTGTAGGTTATGTCTTGGTCAACACTTTAATTGGAG
>NW_013670939.1:0-6651 GCF_000517525.1 Limulus polyphemus | reverse complement strand
CTGGAGGTTAGTGACTTAGTGACATGGTATCTAACACTCAGTAGTGTAGGTTTTGTCTGTGTCATAACACTTTAACTGGAGGTTAGTGACATGGTATCTAACCCTCAGTAGTGTAGGTTATGTCTTGGTCAACACTTTAATTGGAGGTTAGTGACATGGTATCTAACCCTCAGTAGTGTAGGTTATGTCTTGGTCAACACTTTAATTGGAGGTTAGTGACATGGTATTTAACCCTCAGTTGTGTTGGTTATGTCTTGGTCAACACTTTAACTGGAGGTTAGTGACATGGTATTTAACCCTCAGTAGTGTAGGTTATGTCTTGGTCAACACTTTAATTGGAGGTTAGTGACATGGTATTTAACCCTCAGTAGTGTAGGTTATGTCTTGGTCAACACTTTAATTGGAAGTTAGTAACATGATATTTAACTCTCGGTAGTGTTGGTTATGTCTGTGTCAACATTTTTACTGGAGGTTAGTGACATGGTATTTAACCCTCAATAGTGTTGTTTATGTCTGTCATCACACCTTGACTTGAGGATTTAAGGTTAACATGTTGGTATGTTTCTTTCTGCATTCTACATGAAGACTGTGATTAACTAAAATCCTCAGACATCAACTTGACGGTTGTGAGTTTCCGTTGGATTTGTTGAACCTTGGGTCATGTCTTTGATCAGTAAAGGTTATAAGATAATAATCTTGTATTTTTTATGAACTTGAGAATAGATTGCTTATAAAGAAAGATAAATTTGTTTGAGGAAATAATTATTTTTATTTCCTTTCTTTTGCATGGCTACTTTCACATTTTGTTTAACACATTAAATACACACACACAAGTAAAAAATTCTCTTTTATAAAAACCTAGGATGTGAGGATAGCAATGTTTATACCATAGTTTCATAATACCCTTACACATAACAAATATCTAGTAACAAACACAGTGTACAACCACCTCATAATACCCTTACATGTATCAAATATCTAGTAACAAACACAGTTTACAACCACCTCATAATACCCTTACATGTATCAAATATCTAGTAAGAAACACAGTATACAACCACTTCATAATACCCTTACATGTATCAAATATCTAGTAACAAACACAGTATACAACCACTTCATAATACCCTTACATGTATTAAATATCTAGTAACAAACACAGTATACAACCACTTCATAATACCCTTACATGTATCAAATATGTAGGAACAAACACAGTTTGCAAACAATTGAGTTTTGTTATAAAAAATCTGCCAGATGTGATGGTGTTAAATTAGTGAAATAAACCCGTCACGTGGTAGTATTAAACATGCAACAGAAATGTGCTTAATGAGAAGTCTATTTACTTGGTAAACAGCAATGTTTCTATAACAGCAATTTACAAAGAAAACTGCGAATTAGATCAGAATAATTCTCATAAGTAGTACAACTTTAAGAAATGAATCTGTACAAAACTTGTATACGTATCTTCCGATCTTTTTGTGCCTCTATGTGGAGTAAATGTGCAACTTTCCATTCAAGAAAAGTTAATAAACAACAACAACAGTTTTTTTAAATGAAGTTAGAGAAAATTTACCTTTCATTATAGTTTATAATGTGGCTCACACTTAAGATGTATAGGCATTGCTTTTTCTTTCTCGCAAAACAGTCAGTGAAGAACAAAGAGAAATGTACTGGAAATAAAAATATTTGTAATATATTTCAGTACTTACCCATAAGAGGGTTCCTAGTACTAGCAAGATATATTGGGTGTCCATAAAGTCTGAAAACATAAGGCAATTAAAAAAGTTGTATATTGGAGCTATAATGTGTTTTTTTTTTCCTGCGTCAATACATTTTTGAAGGTGATGCCAAAAGTTTTCACAGTAGGTCAAAATACATATAATAAATAAATAAATAAAAAGTTAGGACATTTCCTTATGTCTCCAGACTTTATGGACACCATGTATATACATACCTGTTGCTCTATTTTTAAGTTAATTGCTTAGTGTTAGATTTGACAATGAGAACTTCTTTGTTGTAGAACCACTTACTAATGGGTATGAGGTTTTGTATTTTGATTTTAAATCTTTGTATAATTCAGTTTTCGGCACTTGATAATAACTATCAGTGCATTTGTTATTTCTACAGTTACAATTGTTTAAAGTTTTGGTTATATAAAAATGTAACTATTTTGAATTTAAGTTGAAAGATACTTTGAATCGATTTCATTGTTTCCGTTAAGTTCATTTTAGTACAATGATGTTTAAGGTGAACATTTTTGAGTTGATTGTAGTAGGACCACTTTTATTTCTGTGTGATATTACATAGAAATACATGTGGCTTACTATATTTCTAAGAATTTAACACCTTCATTATGGACTAGTTCTCAGTTCTCATAAATCTGACTTGTAATAGCCACTTCAAGTTATACAGGTTTAGAATATCAACTTGGAAAAGTAGTATTACATGAAGTTCAGGTTTGGCAGATAATGACATGTTTGTTACCAATATTAACAACAGATTGATAATGACATGTTTGTTACCAATATTAACAACAGATTGATAATGACATGTTTGTTTCCAATATTAACAACAGATTGATAATGACATGTTTGTTTCCAATATTAACAACAGATTGATAATGAGACGTTTGTTTCCAATATTAACAACAGATTGATAATGAGACGTTTGTTTCCAATATTAACAACAGATTGATAATGAGACGTTTGTTTCCAATATTAACAACAGATTGATAATGAGATGTTTGTTTCCAATATTAACAACAGATTGATAATGAGACGTTTGTTTCCAATATTAACAACAGATTGATAATGAGACGTTTGTTTCCAATATTAACAACAGATTGATAATGACACGTTTGTTTCCAATATTAACAACAGATTGATAAAAGTGTGCTTCATAGGTGATAACACACGTTTTAAATGTTTCAGGTATTAACAACATATTGGTAGAAGTGTATAATGTATCCAGGGTGGTTAATGCATAGCACCTGCTTATTGTGTCTGATATAACTTTGAAATGTACGCGTGTGTATGTGTTATAGAACTATGAAGGCTACTACTGTTTACGTAATATATATATATTTTGTAAGTTGCCTATGTGATTGTGAAACAATGAATATTTATGTGTATTATTTTATTTTGTTTAAGAATTTAGTTTTTCAGATTTGAACTTCTTATTGTAGCTTATTTTTGAAATGATAAAGTAATCCAGTATAAAGGATAATTAGTTTTCAGTTTTGAAATACTTTTTAATGACTCTCGTGTAAGCTTGTTGTGACTATGTCTGTTTCTGTTAATAATGTGGTTGTGGGTATACAGATCATTGTATATTTATTACTGTGTCATGATTTCAATTGGTAATGTTTATATTCTTCTAAGTCTCTGATGTTCAACAGCAGGCTAGAGTATCTTCTTTTTCTCAGCCTGAAAAGCAAGGATAAATGTGATGTAATACCCTTTTTTTTAAATTATAATTGTACTGAGTTATTAATGTGATTTTATATTCTGATAGTAATCATGCTCGACTTACTGTCACGATGAAAATTGTTTAGGAAAATGCATGGTACTGTGAAGTATTAAGTATTATTGAAGTATTCTGCTTGTCATACATGTTTGAAAGAGAGAAAAAAAGGGAGTTGTATAAACCCATTCTTCAACCACTCTTCTTCCTAAAACTGTATTTTCATTATTTTGTGAAATTTTTGACTTGAATTTTATAGTTAAAATGTTATTGTAGAAAAAAGAAAGAGATTTTGGATTTGAATAACTGTAAATAGGTAAAAAAAAGAACAATTAAAGTGTTTTTTGTATATAATCTACATTTGGATAACCTGTTTTGGCACAAGAACAACAAAATGACAATAATAAATAAACTTAGTATTCCAGAATACTAAGTTTATCTCTTGTACGATTATATAACGTGAGGAACCGAATAGTGGCCAATGACACTTATTCTTTACTTCATCTATCCAATGTATAGGTTTTTCACATTGTGACTATAAAGTACAGTCACACCAACAAGTATGATTAACAAAATTACAGACAAAACTGATGTTGCTTTCATATTTTACATTGACATTTGATATGTAAACTTTTTAGTTTTCTTATGACACACACACACACATACACACATATATATATATATATAAATAAATAAGATAAAGTTTGTATATAAATATACATGATTGAGTAAGATAAAGTTTGTGTCTTTATATAAATATAAATAAATGTTTAATATAAAGTTTGTGTGTCTATATATAAATATAAATAAATGTTTAATATAAAGTTTGTGTCTATAAATAAATGTATAATATAAAGTTTGTGTCTATATATAAATATATATAAATGAATAAGATAAAGTTTGTATCTATATATCAATATAAATAGAAGAATAAGATAAAGTTTATATATATAAATATATATAAATGAATAAGATAAAGTTTGTATCTATATATCAATATAAATAGAAGAATAAGATAAAGTTTATATATATATAAATGAATGAGTAAGATAAAGTTTCTGTTCATTAGTTTCATAACAGAAATTATACCTCCTTAACCATGTAGTTTCATCATTTTATTTTCTTGGTAAATTTCACTTTGAAGCTTTTCTTGGTAGAAACAGAGACTTCCTTGTACAAGTCATGGAAAATTAGCTCTAAAAGTCCTGGAAAAGTCTTGAATTTTAAATAAAAAAAATCCCCATGAAATTGTTGGCTTAATTAAAAGTAAAGTGAAATGAAGAGGTTTGTCTGTTGTAATTGAATATTTTTACATTTTATGTCAACCATGATTAATCTTGAGTGTTTCACTTTCTGCTGGTGGATGTACTTGATGAACAAAATTTCCAATAGGAATCAGATTAGCAATTAGGTAATTTGGAAATCACTTAGTTGATATCAAACTAGAACATTCTGGGCAGAGGCATTGGCACATGGAGCTTATGCCCTGATTCTGTTGGATAGTGCCCCAAATTTTAAGCACCTAGCAACACTTCTGGTTCTGAGTATCAGCTAGTAGGAATCAGATTAGTAGTTGACTTGGAAACTACTTGCAGTGATAATAAACTAGAAGTAAACAAAAATTAACCGAAATAAATGACCAAAAAGATAATGGTATTTGGAAACTGGTGTTTTAATGTACAACATACCATTTAGCTTACAACATACTATTTAACATACAACTAACTATTTAACACAGAACATACTATTTAACATACAACTAACTATTTAACACAGAACATACCATTTAACTTAGAACATACTATTTAACATACAACTAACTATTTAACACAGAACATACCATTTAACTTAGAACATACTATTTAACTTAGAACACAGTATTGAACATACAACATACTATTTAACTTACAACATACCACTTAACTTAGAACACAGTATTGAACATACAACATACTATTTAACTTACAACTAACTATTTAACACAGAACATACCATTTAACATACAACTAACTATTTAACTTAGAACATACTATTTAACATACAACATGCTGTTTAACATACCATTTAACTTAGAACACAGTATTGAACATACAACATACTATTTAACTTAGAAGAACAGAGTATTTAACATACAACATACTATTTAACTTACAACATACCACTTAACTTAGAACATATCATTTAACATACAATATACTATTTAACATAAAACATACCATTTAACTTAGAAGAACAGAGTATTTAACATACAACATGCGATTTAACATACAATATACTATTTAACATACAACATACTATTTAACTTAAAACACAGTATTAAACATAAAACATACTATCTAACATACCATTTAACATACAACATACTATCTAACATACCATTTAACATGCAACATACCATTTAACTTACAACACAGTATTAAACATACAACATACTATCTAACATACCATTTAACGTGCAACATACCATTTAACATACAACATACTATGTAACATACCATTTAACTTACAACACAGTATTAAACATACAACATACTATCTAACATACCATTTAACGTGCAACATACTATCTAACATACCATTTAACATACAACATAATATTTAACATACAACATAATATCTAACATACATCATAATATTTAACATACAACATACCATTTAACATACAACATACTATTTAACATACAACATACCATTTTACATACAACATACCATTTTACATACAATATTTGAAGTATAAGTTTGTGACTGTTAAAATTAAACTTGTAACATTTTCTCCCCTTTCTGTAAATATAAAATTATCGATCTTTAAAAAGAAGGAATTATTTAAATATTCTATTTTCAGGTGCTTGTACAAATATTTTGAAAGTTAAAAAAGGAAGCATTAATTTAAAGTGTTTAGAAATGTGTTGAAAACATTTAGAAGAGTAAATAAATAAGACTCGGGGGTTTGTACACCAGGCCAAAAATCCCTCTTACTTAAACATGGTTTGTACACCAGGCCAAAAAACCCTCTTAATTAAACAGGGTTTGTACACCAGGCCAAAAAAACCCTCTTAATTAAACAGGGTTTGTACACCAGGCCAAAAAACCCTCTTAATTAAACAGGGTTTGTACACCAGGCCAAAAAAACCCTCTTAATTAAACAGGGTTTGTACACCAGGCCAAAAAAACCCTCTTAATTAAACA
>NW_013670938.1:63712-67764 GCF_000517525.1 Limulus polyphemus | reverse complement strand
GTTTTAATTGAAACTCCAACAATTAAACTCACCTGAGTGCTAACCTGTTTCACATGAGATTCAGTTTGTGATTATAATTTAATTTTTGTTTTTGTCTTTTGCCTGTATGTGTATATGCGACTTTGGATTGTTAACAGTTTATTCATGATCTGACAACTGAGTTAGGAGACTAGCTTCTATTGAATCTCATGCTGCACTCACACGTATCTTATCCTTTACACGTGGCCTCTTTCCACTGGGCCCTCCAGTGGCACAGTGGTATGTCTGCGGACTTACAACGCTAGAAACCGGGTTTATACCCGTGGTGGGCAGAGCACAGATAGCCCATTGTGTAGCTTTGTGCATAATTAAAAACAAACAAACAAACTTTCCACTGGCTTTGTTCCTCTTGCGCAATTTTCTTTTCAGTTGGCTTAAGTTACAATGTTTTTGAGAACATGTGTCATGTTTCCATATGGGCATTTGAGCTGCTACTATGTGATAACAAGATATTGTAGATGAGCACGTACACTTTTCTGCAGGATACAATTGTACAGTATGAATTTTATTGAAAGTCCTTGTACAATAAAACACTCCAGTTGACTCTGAAGATCAATGTGTCCATTTTGTACAACCCATTAGGCCCGTCCTTCTCGAGTTTTTATAGCACGTTTATTATTCAGTGTTTTTCTTCTGACTTGTACGTTAAAAAACTTTTTTGCACAATAGCAACAATATTAGCAGTGCTAACAAGATCACCTGGGAAAACAATTTCATCTTCTCTCAAGTCTGAAGACTTCCTTAGATGTAAACTACCAATGCCACACAGTCTACGCAAAATCTCACAGCGGTAATACAGAGACGGGAAATAAACATTAAACAGTAGTTCTTCGAGCCTTAATTTTTTGTTCTCAGTCATTCTTTTCAGGACACTGTTGAACGTTTCTGCATACTTTGTTGTAATTCCTGATGTAGGTGAGTACAATACATGTTCTTCTAAAACCCATCGATAAGAATGTTCTGTGAGGGTCTTTTCTAAGTGTGCTTTAAAATAATCAACAAATGCAAGGCTCCACTTAACTTTAAATTTAGAAAACAGAGAATCATGCATATTTTTATTTTCAGAATCCAGATGCTGGAACACATGATTTGTATACACTTTTATATCATCTCTTGTCCCTCTGTATTTAGAAAGCCAAAATTTCAGGTTTGGAAGAATGTGGTTCCAACAGTGAAACAAATTCGATTTAGGCAACTCTAATGCTATAGCATTATCAATTGCCTGCTCTCTGTCTGTTACAAGTGGAGTATACACGTTCTTCAATGTTGGCCACCGATCAGTTAAGACTTGGAAAAATAATCTGTGTGACTGTTCATTTTTCCTGTCTTGAAGTTAGAATGCAGCATGAATGATAGGTTTCTCCTTAAATATAGCATTCTTAAACAGCAAGCACGATAAACAAAAGTCTCCTAGACAAAATGTTGTGTCATTGATAATTAAAACTCTATCATATGACTCCAATGTAGTAATCAGTTCTTTAACTAATTCATAAAAGCCAAAAACAATTGCAAAATATTATAACTCCATATGTAGTCTTTTATTGTACAACCCACTTCATAGCTTGCATAACCATCATCGTGCAAATTTCTTCGATTGTGTTTCTCTAGTGCAATGTGATTTCTAAACTTGTTCAGGAATGGCTGTTTTACTTTAATGTAATCTTATGCAGTTGGCTCTGAAACAAGTTTCCTATATATTTATTTTGACCCTTTTATGCTATCCTTTATGGTTGTTATAGTAGACGTTAGAGTACGTATGTGTGGTGTTTCCACATAGGTCTGTCTGTTACAGAGAGGATATGAAACCAAACCAATATTAGAACCAAAATAGTGTTCGTTTGTTAATTTTCTGTAGAAATTCTTTCCGAAAACTTCAGCAATACAAGTCCTTCTTTAAATAAAAGTAGTTTATTCTTTCTCAACACAACTTTGCAATACACTTAATTCCCACAGTCAGTTAACTTAAACAAACACTATAATTGACAACGAACGATTCACGTGCTTCACTCAATTGTCCATCTCTATCTCTGTCTGCAATTCAATTCCATTGTTGCCGTCATTTCTTGGCGGTGTTATATATTATAAAAGCGTACATCTCGTCTCTTCGTGAATCTTCTAGAAACTCATCACGTGTCGCCAGCGTCATATGACTTCCACTGTCGTAACACTGCCCCTTCCTTAGTACTGTTCGTCCCAAACAACAGCCACTTAAATTAAACCAATAGATAATCAACAATAACTTAATTAAATGTACAGAATTTGCAAACACTACAAACACAAAAATTAAAATTCAACAAAGTCTCTTAATTTTACGAAACATATCTTCTTCCATACTGGCTTCTGCTTCACTGAGGTTCATCTGCTCCATCAGGAATTGTCCTATCATCGGTAATGGTCACATCAGTGGTAGTAACTTCATGAAGGGCTTCACTGCTTCCCTTCTCAAAACAGTGTAGAGTTTCTTATTTGACAGTGCCTTTCCAGGTGACACGTCTTCAGTGGCGTCTTTCGTTCCATTGTTCACTTCATTCCAATTGAAATGTCCTGGACCATGATAATGCCAAAGCCTGTCGGCATGCACCACTTTTGGCTTACCTCGCCGCCCACATTTAATTTGGAAAGTCACGTCTGAGAGACGATCCACTATGTCATATGGGCCTTCCCATGGAGAAGATAACTTAGGAGACTTCCCTTTTGTCTTACTGAGATTATACAACCACATCTTGTCTCCTGGTACAAAGCTGACTTCAGTAGATCTCTTATCATAAGATAACTTCATCGAATTAGCAGACGTTTTCAAGTTTAAATGCACTTGATGGTGAATATCATCCATCCTTTCCGATAACACTTTCACAAACTCTGACACATTTTCAGGCAACTCTTCATAAGGTGGGCGTCCTGTTAACAGATCCACCACTGGCAACCGAAGTTCCCGACCAAAAAAAACTTTGCTGGAGTGTATCCAGTGGCTTCATGCTCTGATTTAATATCTATACCTGGTTCCATTTCACCATCATCAACTCCTTCAGCGACTTTGACTTCAGCTTGATGACACCTAATTAGTTCAACTTCTCTTTTAACAGTTACTGGAACTTGGCCTTTGTTGTTCCCAAACGTCATTTTATCAAAATTAATTACAAACTTCTTCAGTAGTAAGTAGTCCAATCCTAATATGCATTCGTCTTCAATGTCAGCCAAGTACACTTTGTGTCTGTCCTTTATGCCCATTAGCTCAATAGTTACCCACACTGGTCCCCACAACCTTGCATAATGTCCTGTCACACCACAAAGCTTCTGGTACTCCTTCGTGATTTAACATCTCGATGCTCACAAGGGTTTGCTGAGATGCAAAATCTATGACAAAGTTGCACCTTTGGCCATCCAGCTTTCCTGTCACATAGACACTGTGTGTGTGTTTGGCATTTTACACCTAGCTATTGGGACTTTCATGATGGGGTTGGTGAGTGTTCCTCAACACCAACCACTACTGGTCTCCTTAAGGCTAACTTGTTGGTAATATTCTTCTTACACTGGCTCCTCATATTTCCTTGCTCTCCACAGTTCCAACAGCCTTTCTGGGTAGCAGCCTTTTCTGCTGTATCATCTTCCCTGTGTTGAAGTTGCCAGCATTGAGCTCTCTTGTGCCCAGGCAGCAAAGTCCCTCAAACCTCACTGAAAGCTGACCTTTTCTGGCCTTGAATTCAGATGACTGTACCAACCTTGGTACCTCTGTGCTGGACTTAATGTACGATTCAAATTCGAGAGCTCTGGCCATTGCATCCTGCATGGTAGAGGGGTGTGCTTGCTTCACTTGTATTTTCAGTTGTGGACTGTCCAAGGCATCTACAAACTAATCCCTCAGCAACAACTTGAGAAGATCGGGTGGTGCAGTTGGGTAGGCCTTGTGTGCCAGTTCTTGCAGGCTCTCCCCTTTAGCACGGATTCTCGTCCTAAACCTAGCCCTGTAGACTTCTGACTGATTTTTAGTTCCGTACCTGAGTTCTAGAGCCGTT
>NW_013670938.1:56394-62967 GCF_000517525.1 Limulus polyphemus | reverse complement strand
AAGTCGATGGTTAATGTATCCTCCTTGTGTAAAAGACAATAAATCATACTTTAATGTATCTAATTTTTCACTTTTAAATTTACTAATGTTTTCCGTTTGTATTTTTTTGCACTGTTGTTGACTTTCCTGTAGTTGCTGCTGACTTTCCTGCAACTGTTGGAGACTTTCTTCCTGTTTACTTTCTTGTTCTAGTTGCCACTTTTGTAGTCTCTCTTCTTGTTTCTTTTCTTTTTCCCCCAAGAACTGCTGTAATTTTTCTTCTCGTTTCTTTTGCTGTTCTTGTATTGCTGCCATCAAATCTGCTAAGCTGTAGTTTGATTTACCGCTTCTCGTTTACATTTTTTTGTACCACTCTCTGACACCAATTTGTTACACCTTTAGTCGTTAGTTAATTTTCCGTAAAAATTATTTCCGAAGAAACTTTAGCGATACAAGTACTTTCTTAAATAAAACTGGTTTATTCTTTCTGAATACAGCTTTGCAATACACTTAATTTCCACAGTCGCGCTATAATTCACAACGAAAGTCTCACGTGCTCGACTCAACTGTCAATTACACACACACATTGTTGCCGTCACTTCTTGGCGGCTTATATATATACAAGACTACCGCATATCTAGTAGCCTCTCGAGACTTCAGGAAGGACGTGAACGTTCGAGAATATGACGTGTTACTAGGGTCACGTGACCCCCGCTGTCGTAACACCACCTATGCAGAAGATATGGTGAAGAAATAAACTATGCTACATGAAGAAGTATGTAACCTGTACTAAACATTTACTATGGCCCTATATTACATCTGTAATAATACCATGTATTTATACGTCTTTCATTATAATGCTTACTTCTTTATAGAATTTCACTTTGAATAGTTCTCTTTTACTTTAAAAAAATGGAACTAATCAACAACACCCACCAATCTGTAATGGACCACTCTAATGAAGTACTGCCTATTGTGACTAAACTCCTGAACATATTAGATGTGTTAATTACTGTTTGTGTAATATGTTTCTTGTTGTTTTGAATATAGGTACAGTACTTGTGTGTTTCAATGATTCTTAGTTATTCATTCACAGTTTCTTGGTAACATTAAAAAAGCCCAGGCGAGGCAAAAGAAGAAGTATGAGAAGAGTAAGGAAAAGAGAAGTTACAGTTCCAGTTTCAACCTCATGACTTAGTTAATGCTTAGAAGAAACATGCTGAAACTGACAAAATTGTTATGATCACCAAGAAGGGGACAATGAAATTGAAGCATTTGATGAGAGGATTATTATTGAATAACAATACTCCAGTCAAACAATTAAAACCATACTTGAATGAGGTATTTGTTTTTTCCCATAACAACTATAGAGTGAATTCATATTTAATTGTAAATGAAACTTTTTACTTTGTTACAATTAAATGAAAGCACTACACTTTATTCAGGTAGACGCATATGACCTACTCCTGGGACTCACAGCATTTCAACTACGTGAATTAAGTTTAATAAGCATTAGATGGATAATATTTTATACACAAAAGAATAAAAAGTATAAATTCATCAATAGAAAATTGGAACGAGACAAGAGTTGAGGAAAGAGGAACTGTAAAAATACCAATGGAAACTGAAGCCAAAGTAACTGCCCTAACTGAAGATACCCAAGAAATGGATAATGAGGATGAAGCAAAGGAAGTGGTCGAATTGCACACAAATATTAATTCCACAGATGCTGAAATGGTAAAATTGAGTGCACATGCAAAATGCTATGAGCACACAAATACAACTTGTGTATTAATACACTAAACATTAACAGAAAAATTTAAGAAATATATAAAAACAAAATTTTTAAGGAACTTGTAGTTCAAGAGATGTTTTCATGTTTTTTGAATTATCAGTAGAAAAAAAATTAAATGTCATGCTAATGTGTTATGAGTATTACATATGCATTTTATTTGTAGACAGAGAAAAAACACCAGGAAAATTGACTTGGTGCTTGTAACAAGTGAAGAAAGGTGAGGAGGAATAATGAAGAAAGTGATACAGATAAGGAAGAGGAGTGTGTTATTACTAAAATATCTCATTTAGAACCTAGGAGTACTACATTAGTGTGTAAGCAAGTTGGTCCATGTACCATGTTATTAATCATTGCCAATATTCATAAAAAGGTAGGTTCTAATGACTGTGGTCTCTTTGCTGCAGCTACTTTCCTATGTAATGGAACACCACACAGTTGAAAATGCAGCATCACATGAAGACATGTTTTGCACAGGATAAGATGACACCATTTCCACTAATTACGGTAAGAAGAAGTACGACACCAACATGTAAGTTGTAAAGCATTCCAGTGTACTGTGTATGTAAACAGGATAAGATGACACCATTTCCACTAATTACGGTAAGAAGAAGTACGACACCAACATGTAAGTTGTAAAGCATTCCAGTGTACTGTGTATGTAAACAGGATAAGATGACACCATTTCCACTAATTACGGTAAGAAGAAGTACGACACCAACATGCAAGTTGTAAAGTATTCCAGTGTACAGTGTATGTAAACAGGATAAGATGACACCATTTCCACTAATTACGGTAAGAAGTACGACACCAACATGTAAGTTGTAAAGTATTCCAGTGTACTGTGTATGTAAACAGCCATATTTTGTAGGTAATGGTACAATGTTCACGGTGCAAAGAATGGTATCATTCAATATGCCAAAATGTGGAAAAGGAAATATTTATGAATAAGTCTATCTTTCAGTTGTTCAAAATGTTAAATTATGAAAAGTTATTTATATTTTGTGCTTAATGGTATTTTAATGTTCCAGGTTTTTCTATACATGCTAGTGTTCTTTAAAATATGTTTCAGGTGTTTTTATACATGCCAGTGTTCTTTAAAATATGTTCCAGGTTTTCCTATACATGCCAGTGTTCTTTAAAATATGTTTCAGGTTTTTTTGTGTACATGCCAGTGTTCTTTAAAATATGTGTTAGGTTTTTTTTTATACATGCCAGTGTTCTTTAAAATATGTTTCAGGTTTTTTTTATACATGCCAGTGTTCTTTAAAATATGTGTTAGGTTTTTTTTTATACATGCCAGTGTTCTTTAAAATATGTTTCAGGTTTTTTTTATACACGCTAGTGTTTTTTATAATATGTTTCAGAGTTAGTTTTTTTATACATGTAGGTTGTATAATAGTTATGTTTGTGCTATTCTATATTATAGTGCTTTATTTTATTGAATTCTTCAGCAGAAGTAACTGGTAATAAGGTGCATTCAATTCCACATTTAGTGTTTATTGGCTCAAGGAACTGGTAATAGTATTTTCAAGCCTACAGTTTTTACTGTGAGAAATAACATCATCAGTACTGTAAAGGTCCAGAATGTTGGAAGGAGAGGATGGCTATATGAGGAAAGATGGAGGCCAATGTGACAACACATTTAAAACTGCTGAATATATTTCAATAGTATTAAACAGAAATGTGCATGATTTCCAGCTTTTGTCCCAGTAGCACACAAGGACTATATAAAAATATATACATAAGATTTGTATAGTATAGTTAAACATCCTGAGATGATTGTTTAAAAATACCTTTCTCAATTGATTTGTTTTTTCTGTCTTTATAACAGTACTAGTTCTCTATTATGTGAAACAAAAAATAAATTTGGGAAGATAGGATGGGTAAAAGGGGAGAGTGGAGGCCATTTTAGAAAATGACTTGTAATTTGTGTTTTTCATATAAAATAAAATATCATACTATGTCTTATGCCTTTCTATTTCTAAACAGTCATGCAGTAATATAAGTGAAACAAGCTAAATAAATTGCATTAACCATAGTAAATGTGGAATTATTAAATAATTTTAGTAAATGGAAAGTCACTGACTACTTTAACAAAATCCTAATACACATGAAAACAATTTTTTCATAAATTAAACATACGGGTATAACAACAAATACTACTATGATGCTTTTTACAAACAAGTAATATAGAGAAAATCAACATATCACCTTTAATTGCCAGAATGCAAATTTCTGATATTTGGTTTTACAAACATTTCAGTGTAAGTCTGATATGACATTAAAATCTTAAACTTTTTATTTGTAATATTCCCCATGTATGTTGCATTAAGTTTTACCATAATACTGGGTATATTGCTAAGAGAGAATACTTGTGACTTTTGGAGGATGGAGTTGTTTCTGATGATGCTTTTACAGGTGAAACCACAGTCATTAATAAAATGAAGTATTTGTGAAATTTACAATTGTTTTTTCCTCAAGTCTGTAATTATGGAGTTTCACTATGAACCAAAGGTTTCAAGTATCAATTACACTACCAACTTGTATAATTTCTAAAATATGGATTCAAAACACTCATTTCCAGCTCAACATACATCAAGAAATAACCATTAAAAGATAGTTAAAGTAGCTACAGGAAATGGTCAAAATGAGTAAATTCCATGTAACTATTTTGGAATGAATATACATTATTGTATTTTACATGAAACATTTTTATGCATTTAAATTGAAATTTTCCATATTTTGATAATATTTAAAGTACTTTAGGAAGAATCACTTTAGGATTTAAAAAATCATACATCTAACAATTTTGCAGCTCAAATATAAATTTAATTAACATGTAGTAAAACATATTTATTACTAACATATGACAGGATGGTTAGTTCATTCCACATGTTCACTTGGTCATTCAGTGAAATAGCTGAATTTAAAATAAATCTTCTACTGATCTTCAAATCAGCTCAATTACCTTATGAATACAGATGTACTGTTTGCTATCATAATTATCCTTAACTAACAGGATAAAATTGTCCTGGCTGTAGTATGATCGAATTAAAAAATTATCTGAGTAAATATAATCAACAAGAAGATTACCTTTATTTCCTTAACTTCAATGTTGATCAGATTAAACAATTTCCAGCATAAGAACATGTTTCTTAAGGTATACACAATACAAGTTACAGATGACACTTCTCATTCTATGGACTGAGTATTTTGATGTAGTATGTTCAACATTACATTTGATAAGTTAAATCAATTTAAATGGAGTATTATGATTGGTTACTGTATTTATTTTCTGTTAATGTATAAAAAAACAGATCAGTTGAAATAAAACCTTTATTAAGTCACTTTAGACATCTTGTACTACTTGGTCCTCTGTGCACACCTAAAAATAAGTTAGTTTTGTTATTACCTTTTAAATTTCAAAAATTATAAAATTAAAAACTAAATGAACTTAGTTTTACTCATACATTCAATTAAGTTTTCATTCAGTTCATTTAAAGCAAAGATTGTTCCAAATAACCAGAAAATCAAGAATTCTCTTTCAGGTATATATGTCTGGACAAATTAACATAAATGTTAGTGTTGGAACATAGTTCTTTTAGTGTCAAGTTCTAAATTATGGTGAAAATAATTCAAAATACAGTCCATGTAAACTATAAGAACTGAGTTTATTTCCTTCTGTAACTATAAATTAGCTGTAGGCATACATTACAAATTACATTAACTAAAATCAACTTGTTCAAGTTGGATGTGATAGCTCATGCCCCGACTTATTTACTCTCTATCTTGAAAGAAAGTGTCTATAACCACGGCAGCTGTGTCTCTAACTCTTACTAATCTATTCACACGGCAAATCTTTTGAGAGCTAGAAGTTTGAGAAAGCAGGAAAATGACAGGGGTTTTGATGTCACAATATATGTTAAAGGCACATGTAGTTCTGAACTGATTAGTAATCGTTTGATAAGCTTACAGCATTAAAGTGATATAATAATAATATTTTGTAGAATAGACTTGCTGGGTTGAAATGCTACCAGTACAACAAATGCTGTTATTAAGATTACAGTTGGAATGTATAAGTATGTCTTTTACATTTAAAAATAATTTGCTCTGAATGCTTTTTTAGAGAACAATATCCTTTCAGATTTTGCCATATAATTTTTGTTGTGTACATAAAATTGTAAACACAGATCTACATTTTTTTTTATCTATATTTTACCTTTTATCGTTTTTATTTCCTTATGTTTAACATGAAATGAAAGAATGTGTGAATGATGCATGCAAAATGGAACTTCTTGGACTCTGCTGTTTTAAGGCTTAAAGGTTGTGGTAGTTGTCAAACAGATACAGCAAAATATTGAGTAAATATATGCATTTGCAGACTTCCTTGTCAGCATTTTAAATTACCCCCTTGTATTTGCAAACTTCCTTGATGCAAAAAATAAATAAATATGTTGCTACACAATCAAAGAGGTCAAAACTCGAAGCATTGAAGAGCTGCTCCTAGCAAATCCAAGTTGCAAGAAAGTGACATAGTGCAAAATTATCACTCATTGGTATGTTACGACAGCTGAAGTCACGTGATGCTGGGAGCATGCATGGTGAATTTCTCGAATATTCGGAGAACTCCGCAAATGTTGGAGATGCCTCTTTGTTAGTATATAAGCCTGGCAGTGAAAAGCCAGCGGGTTTAAGCGAACAGTAGTTATGGTGAGTTGCGGGTGATTTACGATTCTGTTTTCAGCTAATGTGTGTGTTTTGCACTCGTAGAGAGTGAAGTTATCGAGATTGTGAATCGC
>NW_013670938.1:54054-55756 GCF_000517525.1 Limulus polyphemus | reverse complement strand
TTTAAAGTGACGAGAAAGATACGGACTGTGGAATTACTGTGTACTAAAAGTTTGTATCAAGAAAGAATAAACTGGTTTAATCAAGAAAAAAACTTGTATTGCTGAAGTTGCTCAGAAAGAATTTCTCCAGGAAATTAACAAACACGCAGATACATAACAAATTGGTGTCAGAGAGTGGGACGGAAAAGAAAAAAACAACAACAGAAGATGGAAACGAGAAGTGGCAAATCAAACTACAGCTTAGCAGATTTGATGGCAGCAATACAAGAACAGCAAAAGAAACAAGAAGACAGATTACAGCAGTTGTTGGAGAAAAAAGAAAAGAAACAAGAATAGAGGCTACAGCAGTGGTTGGAGGAGAAAGAAAATAAACAAGAAAAGAGACTACAACAGTGGCAAGAAAACCAGCACAAGTGGCAACTGGAACAAGAAAGGAAACAAGAAGAATGAGAAAAGAAACAGGAAGGAAGTCTCCAACAGTTGCGGGAAAGTCAGCAATAGTGGCAAGAAGTACAAATGGAAAAGATTAGTAAATTTCAAAGTGAAAATACATTAAAGGATGATTTCCTCTCTTTTACACAGGCAGGATATTTTAGCCATGGACCTAATCAGCCTCAGACAATGGAAAACCCCTTCCAGACCCTGATGCAGACATCTTCAGTCCTGCCAGAAGTCACATTCCAGAGGTGATCTAGTATGAAGGAAGCCACAGGAATTCGATGGGAAGGCATCGTGGGAAGCATATAGAGCACAATTTAAGCTACTGGCAGAAATGAATGGATGTTCAAAGGAGCAGAAAGCAGTGTACCTGGCAACGAGCTTGAAGGGACAACCACTGGAAATACTTGGACAGTTGTCAGCAGACGACAGGCACAACTATAGAGCACTGCTCTAGAAATCAGGTATGGAACTCAAAATCAGTCTGAAGTCTACAGGGCTAGGTTTAGGATGAGAGTCTGTGCTAAAGGGGAGAGCCTGCAAGAGCTGGCACAGGATTTGGAAAGTATGGCACACAAGGCCTACCCAACTGCACCACCCGATGTCCTCAAGCTGTTGCTGAGGGATCAGTTTGTAGATGCCTTGGACAGTCAACAATTGAAGATACAAGTAAAGCAATCATACCCCCTCTACTATGTAGGACACAATGGCCAGACCTCTTGAATTCGAATACTACGTTAAGTCCAGCACTGAGAAACCAAGGTTAGTACAGTCATCAGGGACCTTGCTGGCACTGTAACAAACCTGGGCACAAGAGAGCTCAATGCTAGCAACTTCAACATAGGAAAGATGCCACGAGAGGAAAGACTGCTACCCAGAAAGGTTGTTGGAACTGTGGATAGTAAGGACATATGAAGAGACAGTGTAGGAAGAATACTACCAATAAATCAGCCTCAGGGAAACCAGTAGTGGTTGGTGTTGAGGGATGCCCACTAACCCCCATCGTGAAAGTCTCAACAGCTAAAGTGTAAAATGGCAAGCACATATAGTGTCTACGTGACAGGAAAGCTGATGGCTAAAAGTGCAACTTTGTCATAGATTCTGCATCTCAGCAATCCGTTGTGAGTATCAAGGTGCTGGATCACAAAGGAGTACCAGAAGCTGTACAGAAGCTGTGTGGTGTGACAGAACATTATGCAAGGTTGTGGGGACCAGTGTGGGTAACTAGTGAGCTCATGGGCATGAAGAACAAACACAAAGTATA
>NW_013670938.1:48220-53732 GCF_000517525.1 Limulus polyphemus | reverse complement strand
AATACAACCATAAAAAAAGGACATCCTCCCCCAGAACATTTAACTGAGTCCATTTGTCATCATCACAAGCTCTTCAGGTTAGGGAACCTTTGGCGAATTATGCAATGTATTTTCAAAAGGAGATCATGACCTCGGCTGCACAGACCTTGTGGATCACAGAATAAACACAGGTAATTACCATCCAATAAAGATCCCTCCAAGCAAGAGATTGAGAATGTCATGGATGGTCTAATTAAGGAAGGGATAGTCGAGAAATTAGATAGTCCCTGGTCAGCTCCCGTTGTATTAGTCCAGAAGAAGGATGGAACCCAACATTGCTGTGTGGACTTCAGGGCTCTTAACAGTATAACTGAAAAGGACTCATATCCACACCAAGAACTGATGATACTCTTGATGCCCTAAGTGGAGCCAGGTGGTTTTCAACTCTGTACTTAAAGTCGGGTTTCCATCAAGTGAAAATGGCTGAAGCAGATAAACCTAAGATTACATTTAGTTATGGCCAAGGTCTCTGGCAATACCATGTGATACCATTCGGGCTTAGCAATGCTCCAGCAATATTTGAGAGGCTGATGGAAAGTGTACTGGAAGGCCTACAATGAAGGATAGCCATTGTGTACCTGGATGATGTCATTGTGTTTGAAACAACGTTTGATGAGGAAATGTCCCAGCTAGAGGAAGTATTCAAGCGTTTGAAAGCAGCAAAGTTCAAACTCCATCTCAAGAAATGCCTTTAGCAGCTTGTCACTCTAATACTCTATCACATGGACATAACACTCATATGAGTATTGTTCTATCTAAGTACGCTTAACGCCCCATATGTGTAATGTTTAGGACATCTAAACCAGGAGTTAGGAGAAAACCAATAGGAAAGAGTCTTTGGTCACAACCACAAATCCCTGTAAATGAGGTGAAATAGACCTCGCCCCTGATGGTTAAGGGAACAGTGAAAGATATATGGACCATTTTCTGAAGTGTTTGAGGCAGGTAACTATTTGGATTCACAAAACCTTGTCCAGTCCTTGATTCAATCAAGAACTTGAGAAAGACAGAAATTTGGGACGGGAACACAACTCTTGCACAGTTTTTGCAACAGTTCTATCCAGTAGAAAATCGAACAATCTATTGGGCTACGTTAAAGGCTTGGAAGAGGAGTGCTGCCAAGAGCTTGGCATATATGATCTGCGCCATTTGTATGGTAAGGCATACCTTGCAATGGCTTTGGCAGATCACAAGGATAACATTGTGAAATGTTCATCAAGGGGTTACTCGTAGAACCGATAATTTCAAATCAGCTGTAGGAAAATATTAATCCTGTATCAGCAGATGCTATGGCAACACCTAAGACATACTCTCTTACCCAAGTGTTTACATTGTACTGAGGTAGAGTTATATCAAGAGATACCAACCAACCATGCACCCCTGTTCTGTGATACAACCACACTGGTTCCCATTGTAGAGCTATTCAAGTCCTACTATGGTGTTAATGTGATAATCTCTGCTGATGCTGCTCCACCCAGATGTCTATCTTGAAAGGATGATCAAAGAGTATGTTTTGTATGTGGATGTTATGTTACAATCGAATAAGCTGCCAATACCTCGCCATGCAGTAAGACTATCAGTTTCGACTGACAGTATAACAAGTGCACGGAGACAAATGACAAAAGTTACTGCTTCAACTCTGAAAAAACAAATTGTATCCTAATTGAGTCTGGTTACTGACTTGTTGGAGTGCAAGAGATAGCTTGTACCCAATAGGTTTGGTAGGTAGCCCAGCTCTTTCAGATTGTGGTGGGTCTTGGTATGTTATTGTCAAAGTACAGAGGAAAGAGGTACAGTTCCTGTTGATAAAAGAGATGCCAAGCCACTGGTGGACCTCGTGGTATATCAGGTACTCCAAGCAAAGCCACTACTACAGTCTTTTGACATTTACTGTTTTGTGGCAAACTGATAAATACTAAACATAAATGTAGAGGCAAGTCTCCTACTATGTCTAAGAGGCATCAGTCACTATGGATATAGTGTTCAAAAACACTTCATCCTCTAATACGCATAAGCCTTCTCAAACTAACAAATCTGTTGAAAATAACAGTGACCTCATAAATCGTACAGGTAACGATGAACACTTCCGACAAATCTCAAACATTGTAAATCTTTCAGACATAACTCTTTCTGAAGCAGAACTCAATCTCTTTAGTAAAGGTCTGAACTTCTGCCCAAATAACAGTCATGTTAATGATCCTGAACTTCTTTCTGACCTGCATGAATTCTCTAGAAAACTAAGATTTTGCGAATTTTTTTACAACAAACTCCACCCTACTGAAAATCAACATACATCGAAGTTCAAAGAAAAATCTTTATGGACACATCCACCAAACATAGAACCACATTTAGAGAGTTATATTAATGCAGTAGAAAATTAAATAATACAGACCTTAAAATCTTCCAAGCAATGTGATAATAATAATAACCAAAATGAAAGAACTGCTCTAAATAGTCTTAAATCGAACAACAATATCATAATATAGCCAGCAGACAAGGTTGGAGCTATTGTTATTCTTAACAAGCATGACTATGTCACGGAAGCTAACCAGCAACTAGAGGACACTAATTTCTACAAAAACTCTCATATGATCCTACAACTCAGTTTATTAAGACCATAACTGATAAACTTAGAGGACTTCTCCAAAACAACAAAATTAACAAAGAAACTTTTCAGTATTTGATACCCAGACAAACTTTCCTGGTATATTTTATTTATTACCAAAAATACACAAGCCAAACAATCCTGGCCGACCCATAATTTCTAACATAAATATGGCTCTGAAAAGCTGTCCGCATTTGTTGATCAACATATAAAATGTATTCCCTGTACCCTCGATTCTTAGATAAAGGATACCACTTTCTTAATATCATAGAAGATATTAATACCAATGGACAGTTACCACCTAACAGTCTTCTTTGCACGATGGATGTTTCTTTCCTCAACACTAATATTCCACATGATGAAGGACAGAAACTCTAAAGTCCGCATTAACACTTTCTAACCAAGCAGAATCCGAAACGGTAACTGATCTTGCCAGCCTTTTCTTAACTCTGAACAACTTTGAATTCAATGAAGAACATTACCTTTAGGTTAACGGTAGTACAATTAGTACCAAAATGGTGCTCAATTAGCCAACATTTTTAAGTCATATTGAAAACCAGCTTTCACAACTAAGCCCTGAAAAACCTCATACGTGGAAACATTAAATGGACGACATATTTTTCATTTGGACAGCTGGTCTTGGATCACTTAAAGAATTTATCTCATATGCAAACTCCTTTCACAAAATAATCAAGTTTACCATTGATTCCTCGCCTACCCAAATTAACTTTCTTGACGTCACTGTTTTTTTAAAGGATAGAATGTTACACACCAACTTGTACAAAAAAACCTACAGACAAACCATAATACCTTCACTATAAAAGCTGTCACCCTGCTCACACTAAACGGAACAGTCAAGCTATTAGAATAAAGAAAATATGCTCAGATGAAACAGACTACAGAAAACACTACAAGGATCTAAAACAAACCATGTTACAAAGAGGATATAAAGATACAGAAACTTACAGACAAATTGAAAAGGCTAACAACACTCAGTGGAAAAACATCCTAAAACAAAACAATACTAAAGTTTCAAATAGAATTCATCTTATTATTATTACCTATCACTTTAAGCTCAGAAATGTTTCATGATGTTTGAAAAAACATTTTCATTTCTTAAAACTGAATGATCGCTTTAAACAGATATTTCCTGAAGTTCCCGTTGTCTCCTTTCGAAAAAGCAGAACTCTAAAATATATCCTTGTTCACACAAAAGTGAATTATTCCCAATAAAAATGGTTGTCATCCGTGCAATAAAGCTCGTTGTAAAACCTACAAGTTCATAAAAACTAATGACTCATTTTTTGACAAGCACAACCAAAGAAACATTAAAATATTCAAAGAAATAATTTGCAAAACAAAAAATGCCATTTACATTATACAGTGTAAAAAATGCAATCACCAATATGTCGAACATACACAAACATACACAGAAAGTTTCAACAACCATAAATCTTCTATTAACACCGAGAAAGATCTCACTGTTGCTCAACACTTTAATCAACCCGGGTCATTCCATTAACGATGTTACTCTCATCAGTATTGAAACAGGACTCAAAACTAAAGCTGATAGAGAAATATAAGAAGCTTATTGGATCACTAATCTAAACACTGTTCAACCTTATAGAACAAATTAACAGATATTGATAGGTTATTCACCAAATATGCCCATATTTTGGTGGGAAATACAGCTCACTCTAGATGTTATGTTTGGTCCTCCCCTAGAGCATACTTCTCACAATCTCCACATGAATATGTAGATGGATTAAGGTCTGCAGTAGTTGACATGCAACACTTAGAAAAAGGATACCATACAACAGAAGAGGTGCTGTGGGTATGATTACGGGCACACAAAAGTAGCTCTGCTCGAGTTCAACAGGTAATTATCTCTTACTTTAGCGAATTGATTCATCCAAATACGAGTTATAGAAGTGGAAAGGTATGTCCACATGTTACAAATGAACCTCTCATATGCTGGTTTGACCATGAATCAGAGGAGGATGAGAGTGCTGTCTTATATTACTTCGACTGAGTCAATGACCTTAAAGCACTTATCTGGCCATGTACAATGAGGAAATGAGAGTGCTGTCTTATATTACTTCGACTGAGTCAATGACCTTAAAGCACTTATCTGGCCATGTACAATGAGGAAATGAGGGTGCTGTCTTATATTACTTCGATTGAGTCAATGACCTTAAAGCACTTATCTGGCCATGTACAATGAGGAAATGAGAATGCTGTCTTATATTACTTCAACTGAGTCAATGAGGAGGAAAGACCTTAAAGCACTTATCTGGCCATGTACAATGAGGAAATATTGGAGTAAAAGGTAAGAGACAGTTCTGATGGTCAGGTGAAGCATCAGGAATCTTTTGATGGATAGCTATTGCAGATGTAATGTCTAGAACATCAACAGCTTGCACAACCGAAGGTGAGTACTAGAAGTTCAAAACCTCAGCTTAAAAGGTATTGCAACTCTAGCTGTTTAGTCATTTTCTGTGGCAAAATATTTTCTGACATCCTACCTGAGTGGCGCGAGTTCTATGAGCAGACTACATGAGCCCCACTAAATTTTCTTCAGTATACTTAATTGTTTATAAAACTTTTCCATGTGCATTGAAGTAATTGTGTTCCTCTCAGTAACAGCACAAATATTCATCTTAACTGACAAAAATCTTATTTAAAATGTCTTATTCGATGACGAGGAACCCACTTTGAGACTAATAATGGCTGGAGACGGCTTAAATGGGTAATGAAGAAAAACTTTAATATAAGTTTAACATGACAGCAAATGTACAACGTTTCGACAAGGTTTTGTCATCATCATTAAAACCATGTGTCAACTCTTAAAGGTTAAAAATATATATT
>NW_013670938.1:36892-48210 GCF_000517525.1 Limulus polyphemus | reverse complement strand
AATATATATTTTTAACCTTTAAGAGTTGACACATGGTTTTAATGATGATGACAAAACCTTGTCGAAACGTTGTACATTTGCTGTCATGTTAAACTTATATTAAAGTTTTTCTTCATTACCCATTTAAGCCGTCTCCAGCCATTAAAATGTCTTAGTTTGGCAGAATTATAATGGTGATTGTATATTCCATAATGTTCTAAAAAATGTGTATATGGCAGCATATTGCACTATAACACCTACCCATAAGTGTTTTGAACAAGCTGTTAGTTATATAGTACAGTAATGCGAACATTGCCGTAAATTAATGTGAATGAGTCTTAATAGGCCTATATTTCCTACAAAAATTTACCCTTACCCTGAAACCTCATTTATTCCTACAAGTGTTGCATAAATTATTCTCAAATAAGCAAGCTCTGCAAATGTAGTGTTCTGTGTTTCTGAGCCATCTGAAAGTCTTAATCAAATCAACAATTTTAAAAATAACCCACTCCTGACATTATAAATTTTAGCTGTCTCACCCCTGAACTACGTTTAACCACACTGAAGTTAACTAGTCTACATTCTTGTTACCAATCCAACCACCTAAAAATTTTATATTTAAATAAAATAAATGATTTCACAGTTTAGTGATTATAGTAAAATCCCTTATTGACTAATAACTAATATTGCTTACTAGTAGATCATGTCTGTAGTTTCATGTAATTAATTGCCAATTGAGATAACTTACTAATGTATTAAATTTTTAGCAGCTACCAAATAATAACCCCCCTTTGACTCAACGGGAAATCTGAGGACTTATAATGCAAAAAAACTAGGACTGAACACCTGCAGTGGGCATAGCCTACTTGCATGAGATTGAATAGATGATAGACAATGAAAAATACTTAATATAAGATGATATATATCTGGGGTTATAACTAGGTGCCAAAATTGTATTCATGAGTTTTGTGGTCCCACCAGGAAGTTTAGGGGGACTTCTGTTGCTTTATAGAGGAAAGTTTTGCAATGTTTGGACTATAGACAGTTACTCTAAGGTGGATGTATGATGAATTGTTTTCATTTGTCAGCTTGATCTATGATTCACTGCAGAAAGCAGCCATTTACACAGGATTTTCTACAAGTTTTGCAAAATTACAGTATGGTAAGGTTGAGTTTATTGGCATGAATGAGATGCAATATATGCTCCAAAAGCTTTCATAGACAAAATTTGCCTGCTTTCCTAAACTCATAACAAACATAATTACTTGGATCAGTATGTTGTTGTTGTTTGTTATTGAGCACAATGCTACACAAAGGGCTATCTGTGCTCTGTCCACCACGAGTATCGTAACCTAGTTTCTAGCAGTATAAATTTGCAGACATACCGCTGTGCCACTGGGGAGCTGGATCTGTTTGTATGCTACAGATTTAGTAACACATGCTACTTCATCAGTAAGTAATTGGACAATCAATTATCTTGGACATCAATACATAAAACAAACAGTTCTTCTGCAAAAAATGTTAAATAAAAATGTCATAATTTGGTGATCATGGATGACATGATCTCACATGACATGTTGAGTTCCAGAATCATCTGAATTCAATCAGCCCTACTACACAATTCACTTTAGAAGTTGAAGATGAGGGTTGTTTAAACCTTTTATATGTTTCTTTAAAAAGAGAGAGGGGCTATCTGTCTACTTCTGTATACAGGTAGCTATTCTCAGTTGCCATGGCGCTGCATGTGAGATCGTGTCATCCATGGCCATAACAAATGTCCTCATTTTCGTCTTTTGTTTATAGGACTATTAATGTTTCATCATATGATGTGGATTTGATGTTAGAATTAACGTATTTAAAACAGGTAGCGACTGATAGAGGGGTATCAACCTCAAATTTCTGGATGTACTAAATTGCAGATAACAACAATTGAAAGTAGAGAAAGAATATGCTTGCCTCATGTTTCACCATGGTCAATAAAAACAGGTAATGTGTTTAAGCAAAATATGAATTGTTAAGTAACATTTACTTCTCAATAAAAATTAAGTCATATAATTAATGGTTTGAAAGATAAAACTGAATTAAAGGATAACGTGGTATATATATAATTTCATGTACTTGTGGTCTAAGTTATATTGGACAGACAAGTAGGAACTTAAAATTTAGAGTAAAAGAACATCAAAATGTGGTGGATAAACTAAAAATGGGTGAATTGGCTTTGGCAGAACATGTGGCAAATTCTACGTGTTATTGAGTGGGATAATGTAAAAATACTTAAACGGGTAACAGAAAAAGATGAACTAAATATAAGAGAATCCTTAGAAATTGTTAAAAACAAAATGAATATAAATAGAGATTTAGGCCTAGGAGCCATGGAAGTAAACTTTTGGAAATCATTGTTGTAAATGGCACCATTGTAAAAACATGCTAGTTATACATGAACATTAGGTTTATAAGAAACTTCATGTGTACTTCGTGATTTATTCTCATGAAGATGGTGGAATTATTTCCACCGAAACATGTAGTTTTTAAAGTTTATTTTAACTTATATCTTTTAAACTTTACAAATAAATGATTGTACAAGTAAAAACTCTGATGTCTCATTTTATTAATTATATCTAAAATATCTTGGGCATGTTGTGAAAGTCAATTGTGCTTTTTTAGTTTTTAAGTGGACATAGCACTATTACAATGTGAATCATGTTTGTAATCCCTGATGCTTAGCTATTTATTAATTAGCAGTAGTTTGAGACTTGCTGACTTATCTGATATACTGTTTTCAACTACATCTCACTATAAACATATAGAGAGAATTATTTGATAAAAGCTTCGGTGTGCATCGACTTATAAGATTAACTATTGGCACATACTCTTAGGACCCCCTGGGGAATAACAAAGGAGGTCAATGTTTGGATCTGACACCCCATGTAACCCCCAGTGACCCCATGTCTTGAATGGATACATCAGCTAATATATAGAGACAGAGGGCAAGAACTGTTTGCAATAAGATCAGTACAAGTTTACAATAAAATAGCCCATTAATATTAAACATACTAAACTAATAAATTCTGTCTTAAACACTCATTTCTGTCTACAAACCATTAATTTGATTAGGATTCAGTTACAAAAAATAGCTTCAAACAATGATACTGAAATCCTAATTCATTACCCTTCAAGAAAATAATACTTCAAAAAACAAACAAACAACAACATAAATGTTAATCAAGTAGATCATTTGGGGGTGTTTCATCTAAAATGATGAGAGGAATTTCTTCTGTTTCACACAAGGTAGACTCCTCAAACAACTTTCTCTTTTCATTCACAGTTAAAGGATCAGTCATTATAGGCCAGACTTTGTCTGGTGTTAAATCTGAATCATCATCAGTACCTGAAGAACCAACATCTGATAAGATAGGTGATCTTGTACATTTTCCAGAAGAGCTGAATAAAATGTCTCTGAACAAAATGGGACACTGTTTGCTGTCCTGGTTGGATAAACTGGAAGACAAGTCATATTCCACAGAAGAGCAAGATTTTATAGTACTTTCACTACAACTAGAACTATCTACAACAATAACATTTTCAGCAGTACTGGAGCTAGTTTCTCTATTTGTAAGTTTCTTGGATACATATTTACCTTTGGAGGATTTTACATGTCCAAATGAATCAGAACCATGCAGCTTACACAGTAACATATCATCTGAATCACAGGTATTATTATTTTTAGTTTCATACGAGTTTTCTGGTTTTAAATATTTATTATCCACAGAGTTACTGCAATTTAAAATCATTCCTTCTTTATTGCTCCTACCATTATCACATATCTGCACTCTATGCTTTATGGGCAAGTTGGTTTCTACAAATAGTTCATTGTCTGAGGTAAATGTGGAATTTTTAAGAGTCTTGTTAGTGTTAAACAGTAAGTCTGACTTCATATTTGTGAAGTCAGATACAGAATATTCAGAAGTCTTTTTTGAGTTAAACCTTGATTTTCCTGGCCTTGTTACTGGGCTAAGCAATGACGCTTCAGTGATCTTTCTTGAATCAAACACCAAGTCTCTAGTGTCTTGCGTTGAGCTAAACACAGAGTCCCCAGAGATTTTTCTTGATTCAGACATCAGATCTTCATTGGCTTTTTTTGTGTTAAACACCGAGTTTGTAATATTTACGGAGGAAGACAATGACTTTTCCAGAAATTTAGCTTTTTTTGACTCAGAAACTAAGCATTCAGGTATCTTTACAGAATTGAGCAAAACATCTTCTGAACTATTTTTTGATTTAATCTTTAATACGTTTTCATAAATGTTTCTACTGTTAAACTCTGAGCCTTCCAGGTACTTTGAATTAAACAATATATTTTCATGGGTTTTCCTTAACTTGATTGATGAGCCTTCAAGGGTCTTTACAGAGTTAATTGTTGTTTCTTCAGCTTTCGTTTTAGGAACTTCTTTGGATTTATTGCACACACTACATGATTTAAATATTTCTGATGAAACAAATTGTGGCTTTTCTTCTGACTCAGAAAAACTGCCACTCAAGCTGTACTCACTCAATGAATCATTTGGTTTTTCTTTTTCTGTATGTTGGGAATCTGTGATATCAGAAGAAGACTCTGAAATCTGTGAACTATGATGATCTGTTTTGTAGATGTTGTGGTGAGATATGTATTCTTGTTTACCTTGTAACATTAGTTGCTTTTCACAAAATGGAATATCTAAAAAGAAATACAAATGAATATAACATACACACATGTACCGTTAAAATACTATAAATTTCAAGTAAGAATCTAAATCAACTTTTGGTTATACTTATAATAGATAATAAGCAGATTCAGCTCTATAACTTGTTAAAAGAACAACTTTGAATGGGATAACAGCAAACAGTTATAATATGTGGATTCAAAAGTTTCCAATTTCTACAAGTTACAAGTATAACAGTAATAGTGGAAAATATATTTCACGTTTTAATGATAAGAATATTTGAAACACAATATATATATATATATGAGAAAGTTCAAAACAGAGTAGAAGGTACTCATTTAAAATCAATGAGATAATCTTCAAGGACTTCCAGTTTCTTCAAAATTACTTAAGAGAATCAAAGTTTAACTTGAAGTGCAGTTAACTGTTCTGATTTCAAGAACCTGCTTTTTATGCATTTTGATATTCTATCACTAGATATAATAGATAATACACACATTAGCTAACTATTTATATCTCATTTCTAAGTACAATAAAAATGCAGTATACAGGACAACAACACTTTAACACTAAAATATAAATCATGAATGAGTGAATTAGTTAAAAAATCAAAGGTAACTAATTCACTCATTCATGATTTGAGTGGCTACTTGGTAACCATTTATTTTATTCAATAGGCTATCCAGTTATACAAGTTAGTAAGTATCTGATGCAGAAGTAAAGGGAAAAATTATCTTACACTTGATTATTATTGTATCAACTTGTTTGAAACAGGTTTCCCTTGCAATGGCCTTATTTCTAATATTGGATTATGAATTAATATATTTTCACCTCTTTAAAGAAAATATTCAGCTAGCCATCATTAGAAAAAACAAAGAAAGTGTTGTAATAAATGAAATGTATTATCAATCTGAATATTGTATGATGTTAATATCAGAAGTGTTTATTTTAGTTTTCATTTTATGTTAAAAGGGAAAATGAAACATGACACTTTTGGATGTTGTTCTTCATTAAATGTTAAAAATAGTGATAAAAACAGTTTATTTAGGTTTCAACTATGAGGTAATGTAACCTATTTTACTTCCAGAGTAGACTTGGGCTTGAGAGAGTAAAATGTACTAACTTTTTATATGTTTAGAACTGCAAAGCTTCCCTAGAGGAACATGCTCTGGGGCTGATTGCTCAGAATCATGTTTCTGGAGTTGACCTGAACGACAGAATGGCTGCAACCACCTTACTATCTAAGAGAAATAAAATGAACACTTATTTTATTGTTTTGTTTACCAAACCAGCCAAAATTTATAATATTTGAAAACGAGATGGCTCAGATTGTAGGAGACGAAATAAGCAAAGTGAAAAGTATGATTTTTCAATTCCACCTTCAAATTTTGAATTAGCTTCAGTCTCAAAAAAAATTTAAGGCATAGTTTTTAGAATCAGAGATTAATTAATGTCAGATACAAGAATAAAAACACAAATGGAATTTTGTTATACGTTTGAATAATGTTTAATTATTTCGTCTTGTCAGAAGAGTGAACTAGAAATACATAACTTTAGGGAAATTAATATTTTACAAATTTTGATGACAATTTCCTCTGAATGGTCATGTTTTATGAATCAACTGTTGTAGTGTGATGCCAAGAAAAATATTTAAACAAGTTTGTTAAAATATTAAATTTAGATGGCATAATTTCAAAAATTAAATTCAAATGTCTTTAAAATTGTCAAAACTTACAATAACATGACAGAGAGCAATACCATGTCTCTTCAGGAGATGTATAAGTATATATGATCATGCTTAGCATTTAAGTTTTTTAGAGTAATCTTAACCAATGACTTAAAAAAACTTTCTAGAAAATGTATCTTCTGTCAAAAAACAATAGATAACAGAAATTTAATTCACCATTAACTAAATTTGTACATTTTTAGAATTAAAATGAGCTTCAAACAAATACTGTATGCCTTTCCTTGTTGAGTTTGCTATCATGTTGTCACAAACATGTGACTTAAAGTCCCAAATGTCCTTGATGCAATACAGAGCATGTGTCCCAAGCCTAGTCTCAAACCTTTCACGAATCAAAACGAAAATATACATAAGCTCTGCTTTCCCAGCATAATTCAAATTTTTGAAGATGCAGTCATAATGGAATACTACATGTAGCTCAACTCTAAAGAGATGGATGGGAAAGTGACTGCTTGAAAAAGATTTTAATAATAAATGTAAAATGCAAGTTAACTAGTCTTACATCTGAAATACTGAAAATTGAAAAATACTGGGGACCAGGGAGAAATAAGATTTTACTGAAATACTTACATGTTACTATATGTTACATGGCAGTAAAATAATAGCCTAGACCATGATTAGGATGTAAGCAAACAGAGAGTAGAACACAGGAGCTTATCTCTATGGTTCTTGGATGGATGCATCCCACTTTGAGGGCTAATTGCACCAATGAATTAAAACAGTTATAGAAAATTAACTTGTAGTCGAGAGTTAAAATTTATTCATCAAAAGATTATATATTTATTTTTATAAATGATAATAAAAAATCACAATTTTTGATTTTGGGTTGATTTCTGTGCTATCCAAATGACATCATTTGTTCCATCAAATTAGTCTTGAATAAAATAGCATTAATTTGTCCCTTGTAACTTCAATACAAGTGTAGTTTCAACAATTTTAGCCAATCACAGGTTATCAACCTTGGCTGTGATGGTGTTATGTAATCATCTATATCTCAGCTTTGAGAATAGACTGACTAGTGAACTAAACATGTTACTAAAGCTCTTTTTCACGTCATTTCAGCTGTACAAGCCAATATGACTTCCACTTCAATGGAGATCATGTATATATCAGAAAAAGTGATAAAAGCTTAGTCTGGTGATATGTTGGTGGAAGAAAAGGTGTTTGTGAACAACTTCTGCCACAATTGTGATCTTGATATTTCAGAGTTTGCATTATCATTTTATACTTCAGTTCAATTATGATGTTGCATTATGATAGGAAAATAAATACTTTTTGTGGAACAAAATTAAGTACGTTGCATCATTTTTTACTCAACAGTATCAAGTAAACTGCTTGAATGGCCGTAGAAAATCAGCAAAAAGAAATGTCACATATATATAATGATTTAAAAAACTTATTTCATAAATTAAATCTTCTCAATTTTTGTGTTATGAAAAAGTTATTTTTATTGCACTTTTGTTATGGAATCAAACACAGATAAAATTTAGTTTTTAAAATGAAAACCTTACGAATATGGGTTGATAAAAGAGAGAATTTCATGACCATTTTGCAGAGTTACATTAAAAATTTAAACAACTTTATTAAGAATTCATGTGAATAATGTCCATAACCTTGGCATCAAAATATAGTTAATAAATCAAATTTTCATATAAGTTTTAATTTCTTAATTTCAAAACCAAACATATAATTAAATTCTCAATCTTCATATGTATTATATGACACTTTTTACGCTCCAAATTGCTCATTCCTTCCACCCCTACTTGAACTTTTTAATTTTGATACAAGTTACATGGCTATACAGTGTAGGTAACACTTAGACATTATCTAAATTTAGTCTCCAATATTTATATATATAAACTACAAAGTCAGGCCCACATGCCAAATCTCCTATCACATTCTGTCTTTCAAAGATGTCAGTAATCCTCCCTAACATTTGTTATTACACCTATATAAAAAGATTCAGTGTTTGTGCATGTCACATAAATCTTACTAAACCACTGGTCACACTGACTTCTAAGTGGTACCAAATGAATCGTCTTGGTCCTGACATTTGCACAAAGGTAAACTTTTTCACCACACTCCTTAGGGAACCCAGGTATATCACAAAAGTATTTTCATAGGATTCTCCAAAAGCAGACTCCAAAATTGGCACTGATTTACACTAGAGCAAGTAAATAAGTAGGCTTATTAATTACCTTGATTAAAAAAAAATTAAACTTGCATTATTGCACCAATAATCATTAAACTGAAATGGTGCAAAATGGTAGTTCAAGTATTAAATTTCCATTATAGCAGCCCTGTAAATGTGGGCCACAGGCCCATGGGTTCTCTACTTATTTATAATGAATAAAAAGAGAAGATTTTAATTTACTGAAAGATATATCTATATAATACTACCTAATTCTGATAATAGCTTTTGAGTTATTTGGCCTACAGGTTCAAAATTGCTATTGCCAAATTCACCTTGAACATGGTAAGGGTATTATTTTCATGCATTTATAGCTTAGTTAGAAAGCCAAATAAATTATCATACTTATAGGACATTGTATTCTTTCTGTATGTTATTATTCATGTTCTAAGTTGAATATTTGAAATAAATAAAAATTCAGTAAAGTACTCACAGCAACTACACCACACATAGGTACTGAAATTTCTTGTTTGTTTATGTAAATTTTTTATTATTATTAAAGTAACTAAAATGCAAAAATTAAAATCTTATTAGGTCATGTAAAAAAATAAACAAAAAAATATTCTTTTTAGCAATAACGATAAAAATTGATAATGAGTGTGTATAGAAGACTATAAAATGTATGCAGTCATAAAGAGCTAAAACCAGACCAAAATGGAGGGCTATAAACTGACAAGTCATTCCCAAAATGGTAAAGGAAATTTTGAGTAGAGAAACGAATCATAACATGTAAATGAGTGCCTAAGATATCCATTTTTAAGATCCAAAAACCATAATATAGGAATTTACTTAAGAACCTTAAATTTTCCATCTTGAAATGAATGTCTATATAACAATTAAGATGGGACAATTCTACTACCTGTCTCTAATCTCTTAGTTTCTTTGGGACGATAAGGAGATTGCAATAAATTAGAATGTGGGGAAGCATGAAGTACTGTTTTAATAGCCACTTTCTGGTCCAAAATTGGAATAGAAAGATCATATGGAAAATAAAATGAAAAAGCCAAAACAAAATCGTACAATCTAATTAACCCAAGGGTTTTACAGATGAACACATAACTTTGAGTCACATGCTTGTTGACAGCATAAGATAAAACTCAAGAAGGAAAGGATTTTACTATTTTAGGGTAAAGACTATATAATTTGAAATCTTGCTTTACATAGCTGATAAGGCTGACAATTGTGCAAGTATTATTAAGTAGAAGACCATACCTCTGACACTGTTGACCCTTTGGGTACAACATTTGGATAGACATTAATTGGCTTCAAATGTCTAATCAGATCCTGTATCTCTGTCAATGAAGAATGCATTGAATAACATACTCGGTAGAAATTTTGTCTGGCACTGTACTTAATACTCTGGACAGTAACATGATGAGCATACCACATAGCACAAAGCTTGATTGTTAGTACCTCCATCTAGAATTATGTAACACATATCATGATACATAAAATTATTTTTCAAAAACAGTAATAACTTCAACTGGCTGTAAGGTAGTTTTTAAATTTCTCTATTTAAAGAAAATACAAAGTACTATAATTAAATAATAACTTACCGTAGTTCACCCAGCTGTGAAAGAGTACTACCTATAATTTCAGAAAATAAAGTAACACAACTTTTAATAAAATACAGCATTAAAAACTGGTTGTAGATAGTCAATCAATGTTAATCACATAAGCCAGACATGAGATAAGCATCAAGTTGTTTCATTGTAGCATAAACCTTTTAAACTCACTGAATAATATTTAAGAAAACCCAAAACAATATTTTACAACATACATTTCATCACCGAACAACAAAAAATAAAAACAAAATTATAATTCAAACTGACAATGTTATATTCTTATCCAGTTATATTCAATATAAGTACCACAGGATAAACAGTTTGAAAATTGACCTATACTTGATTCTGTCAGGATTTTAAATAACACTTGTCATTTAACTTTTATCATTGAAGAAAAACCTGTAGATCAAATTATTAAGTAAAATATATAAATATTCAAAAAACTATACTAAGCTTACAATGTCAGGAAAAGCATAACTGTGGTATTTTCAGTTAAACTGAGGTCCTGAGAGTCTATGCAAGACCAACTGCAAAATAATACTGAATTCTGCTAAAACTGACTTTGTGCTAAATAAAAAATGGACTGGATACAAAGTTTGATAGACAATGTAAAGTTTTCATTTAAACACAAACACAGCACATGTACTTGTGTTGACTGCTGGACACTCACTTTTACTTGAGTTGTGAACTGATATTTGCCACTACAACATAAAATAGCTAATATGGCCAATGCACTGTAAGGGCCCAAGGTGATCCCATATATGTGTTGAAAAATAAACGTTTTAAGAATCTCACACATGCCAATGAGAATGGTTGATGGTCTACAAGAGGGCAGCAAAAACCTTGGGCAGTGAACTATAGACAACAAAATGTCCATCAAACCAAGTGAAGCCTGTTGGATGTTGGTTACCAGATCTTACACAGAAATATTTCTCCTATGCTGGCATTTGCAGACAGAAGAGTTCCACATTGGAACTCTGTCACTATTTTGGTGTTGTAATGGACAACAGACTGACAATGTTGAACATTTTGATCACCTGCAAGAAAAATCAGCAGAGAGCCTTACCTTTCACAAATATTAAATGGCCTTCAAAAAGTTGACGACTCTACATGTTCGACATACATCGTCATCCTCAGAA
>NW_013670938.1:21379-35951 GCF_000517525.1 Limulus polyphemus | reverse complement strand
AATATCATTTATGATTTTAACTTTATACACAAGTGCCAAAATACTATAAATAAACTACCAGTTGTTGGAATTTTCAAAAGGTAATTTTATCTGAACAGTCTTTATTTGACTTCATTGGATTCTATTGTGAAAGTGAATGAATAGTAGTATATCAATTCTGGGTATATGTTATATTAGTGAAATATACACTAGGTCTGCCATTTTGCATTTTAATAGCTTTCCATTTTGTAAATGATGGTAAAAGCAGTTAAAAAATTGCCTGTTATGAACTTATCAGGCCATTTGGATTACAACCACTTTTAGTTTAAATGTTATTTATTTCAATCCTTTTAACATACGAAGCTAGCAACTTTTATGAAACATGACAGAAAACTGATAGTTGTTTTAAACAATTGGCCAAACTGGTATTTTCAAAAAATGAAAAGAAAGAAGAACGTATAATATATTTGAAACTGAAATCAGCTGCTAATGAGACTTTTTACATAATATTGAAGTTTCTAGGCTGGTTTGGCTACAACAATCTGTGAAAGGCTATTTTCATTTTATTCTTTTTGAAATACATCAAGTTATGTAGTGTATCTATACTACAGCTAGCAAAATATGGTAATAATTATAGACAGCATCTTTTAATTGATGAAGGTGGATTTCCCTTATGAAGTGTTTAAAATCATTCCATCAATACTTTGTTGTATGCCATCTACATGGAGGCCTTTCACCCATTGAACTGGTTTTGCATACATTATAACTGAAATTAAATACTTCATCAGCAAAGCTAGCTAAGTGAATTGTAATATTACTATTAATTTTCCTTACTGTATACTGGTACACAGATTTCATAATGTTTTTATATCTTATGTTATTCTAAATGTCAACCTGGAAACTTATAAAAGCCAGGGAATTTAAATAAGAGTAAAAAAAAAAGAAAGTCAGAAGAAATTAGCAATTTATCCAAAATCCAGAAAAATTGTACACTCCCTTTTATCTCAAAACTTGTATGTACACACAAATCATGCCTCTTAGCAATGTCAGTTATTGGTATGCTTTCACATAATCCTGGCAGTCAATATGTGACTAAAGTTTTATACAATACAAAAAATGCACCAACTTACCCAGAGTTCTCCACTTTCCACAGGACAACATGGATAAACTATGCCTCCAGCATACACAGAAATACTGTAGCTACACTGTAAACCCTAACTGATCAAAGTATTTAAGCTGTTAATGCAAAATTGTCTGCTGGTGTCCCCAGAGGGTTTCATAATCATGTGGACAGTTAAACTGTGGAGTACCCACCATTTTCTCATGATCAATTGTTTGTTCAGGCCTATTTGCCTTTAATGTCTACAAAGCAGCTTCTGTGAAAGTCCTAATCATGAAGAGGCATCTGCCGGTTTCATTTCTTTTCTCTCTTTGGAATGTTCTAATTTAAATTTTAAACCAATTTCTTTTAGGGCAGAGGGAGCTGATATCATTTTGGACTATTAAATTTTTGAATCTTTGTCCTCTATCTTCTCTTGATGTTCAGGTCTCTACTGTTACTTTTCAAAATTGACAAATGTTAATAGCCTTCAAGTTCTTTGTGTTCATCATGCCGGTGGTCTTTTAGCAGAGTTTTTCACTACACTCATCTTTCTTCTCAAGTTCTTGACCCTAAGATCAGTTATTTGGGTGATGGGGTCTTCCATTTTGACTAATCTTCAATTTTCTGCTCTGCGCACTATGTCTTATTTGGAGACTGTCTTCTTCACAGTTGCAAGCTATTCTCATTCCACTTACTTCTAGTTAGAATTAAAATTATACCCCACAGTGTTCCTTAACTGTGGGTCACACTGAGGTAGTTTCTGTTATCATGTTGTTGTTATATTCCTGTGATATCTTAGTCTATCATGCTGTAATGTAAAATACTTGTCTCTCTCCAAACATTTTAGCTGACCTCAAAAAGAGCTTGTTTCCTACAACATATTTCCTTGGAAGGAATTTCACCTGAATTAGTTTTCCATTCAGGAAAGCACACTAGCAGGAACTGATCAGGGTTTAAGCATCTTGTTTAATTTATTTCTGGTGGTTATTGTTCTTGGAGATGACCAGCAAATCAGATGTTAGTTCTTCTGTTTTGCTTGTTGACACTTGTTCTGTTTCTACTAGTTCATCCTAACCCAACAGTGGCCAAATGTAGAAGTAGGAAAGGTGAGTCTCTTTAAGACACTTACTATTGATTATTCTGTTCTGGATGATTCCCTCATCACGACCATTGGGGCTGGGGTCATGTCAGATCATTTGTTTTCTATGGGACCCTTGGTTTTGAGATTCTTTGGTTCAACAGATATTTCTGTCTGGTCTTTACTTTCAATTTCACCATTCTCTTCCCAACGTACTTTCCTTTTTTTCTGATCCAGTTTGCTTTATATCCTTGATCAGGAAATCTCAGATCTCTTTTAGAAAGCACTAGTCAAAATCAGATATGCTTGTTCATGTTTTTACACCAGATTATTTACGGTTCCACAGAAATCAGGAAATTAGCGGCCAATCTCAACTCAATCTTTACCTTGAGACATCTAATTTCGAAAAGGAAAACAGTAGATTGATACAAAACTTTCTTTGTCGTGGTCATTGGATGACAAAAGTGAATGTATATAGAGGATGCTTCTCATTATAACCCTATTTGTCCATGATCACATCACTTTGTTTTTTTCATACCTTTGGCACCATACACTAAGTGGTTAGTGTTTGCTGGTCTTCTCTATTTCATTTATACACATTTTCCCTTAATGTATGTTTAACTTATTCTGACCCTTTCATTCACTCACTTCCCATGTAGTTGACCACCCAATGGGCTACATCTCGGGTTGATCATCCAAATCCCATTTAGTACCAACACAACATGTGGCATATCTGGGATATTTGACTAATTACACAATTCATACATCAAAAGGGACTTGGGTTTAGTCTTATGTCTCTTGGCTTCCCTCTACTTTTTTACCCTCAATGACTTGCTTTCACTTTATTATTTCTCCCTCACATTATATTTTCTTATAATGTTTACATCAAGCTGAAGAAATTATAATGTCTATGCTCTCAACGTTTCACATACTCATTTTTTTTTTGAAAGGCCTTTTACTTATGCTCAGGTCCATCTTTCCTACCTAACACTCGAACTGTAAAAGAAGGTAACCACTATTTCTCACTGGAGTGGTAGCAGACCCCCATCAGAAAGTTCTGCCCCACAGCAGTCCTCACATCTTAGATAGTTTCTGTAGGTTATAAAATTCTCTACAATGTGACTCCCACTGACATTAAAGTGTTAATTTTTTTCTGTCTCCCCAAAAAACACTCTACCCTTTTATGCAACTAAAAATCCTAGAAATACCACAGTGTAACTAATGCTGATTCTTGTTCATAGGAATGATTTTTATGTCCTGTACAAACTATTCATTGTCATATAACATGCACTGAATCTTTCATGGGATCTTAGAAAAAGATTTTTGATACCAGTACTACAAATAATATTTTGTCTGTAAGGAGTAATCACTCTTAGAATTATGTCAGTGGGAGTAATTTTAAATTTCTAACAAAGTGCAGCAACAACATTTTGTAATAAAAGAAATTTAACAAGTTATAAATTATGTTATTATTTCAAAAGGTGAAATTTAGCACAGGATTAATTTAGCAAATTAAGTCACCAGATGTAGTGACACTGCAACTTTTTCTTTCACATAAGTAGGCTAAACAAAGTACTTTAAGAAATTCAGAATTTGTAAGCCTATACAGTATTAAAGAGCATGTAGCTCATATAGCACACACTTTTTTCATTTATGGCTAACCTGAACACCCTTATTAGAAGTTAAACACTACTTACAGAAATTATAATAAACATTCATAATAAACAAAAGAAAAAAGGAAGGGCCTAGTATCATTCTTTTCACACAAGCTGGACAGTAATTGGTTATCAAATAAATGGATCATAGAAGAGTGCACCAATAGAAACTTCTTGCTGTTAGAGAGCACATATTTTTGCAGCTGTATTGTGTGAACTGTGCAGAACAGCAGAAAGCTACATGAATGCATCCATCACTTACTGTATTACTATTCAAGCGGCAGGAGCCGTATTAATTTTTCCACAGCAGTAAAACAACTTCTCAATATTTTTTAAGGCCAAAAACGGCCATTTTATGGTTGAGAATTATACTGGTATGGCCCTTATCTGGAACACTGTTTAAACCTTACAATGAATCATGCTCTTCATATCTTGCTCCAGCTTGATTATTCTGATGCTCTGGTAAAACTTAAAAGCAAATTTTATGGTACATCTCACAAAATTTGGCATCCCAGTCAAAGTACCCTCTAGAGGATATTCTGTAAGCCAGCATATGTACAAATCCAAATAAGTTCTTAAAATTGTTTTTATATCACATTACTGTCTATTCAGCTTTGGGATTTTGTTTGCTTCTTTCAGCTAGATGGAACTCCTGGCAGGTAAGTTATTCCCTGTTACCTGTGTAGCAGGTTGTTTTAATGTGGAATAACAAACTAGTTACAAATAGTATTTATTTTGAATACCAGAAACATGCAGTCTTTAATTTTACACAGGTTGCTAACCTTAGGAAATTTATGTGAGAAAAAGTGAAACAAAAACATTCAATAATTCTTCAAACCAATAACAAGAATTACAAAAATTGTTTACTGATTACCTTTCAAAAGTACATAACATTTACAAGATTGACATTTTAAGATTTAGTACACTGTCCCTTATTCATTTGAATATTTCTCCATCTTGCCAAATATTTCCTCTGATATTAACCTTTTTTTACTTATTTATACTTAATTTCTCAAATTACATTGATACAAAAGTACACTGTCCCTTATTCATTTCAATATTTCTACATCTTGCCGAATATTTCCTCAGATAGTATCAATGTAATTTGAGAAATTAAGTATAAATAAGTAAAAAAAGGTTAAGGACAGTGTACTTAACTTATTCATTTCAGTATTTCTACATCTTGCCGAATATTTCCTCAGATATTAACCTTTTTTGTACTTATACTTAATTTCTCAAATTACATTGATATTTAAGTTCAATATTTAAATATTATCAACTTATGGTTGAACTGAACCTTCATACATGATTGAGGATGCTACTGGACTATCTGCTGCTTACTGCAGGCAGAAGGTCTTGGGCTCTGGCTTCTGCTGACTAACTCATGGTAGATGGCTAACTAGCTAGCTTGGATTTGCTACAGTTTATATATATTGTACTATAGCTATTACTGATTATCATATAATACTTCCTTTATTGGATTGAACCAGTAGATTGTGGTATGAGATGGCATACAACATAGCTTGTATGTTGCCCATGAAAATTTTCATAAGGATTCATGGTAGTTACTATACAATACCATTCTTAATGAAAATAACAACATCCCTGACTGTTAAATATTTAATCTGCTACCCATTTGATCGACCATAATCTCAGGGCTAATATCCAAGTTTTTATAGTCTCATTTAATGATGATAAAATTTATGAATGCTTCCTTTATCAATGTATTCTTTGCAGTGTGATCTGAGTTAAAAGCTAACATTTTCCTAAACTGAAAATGTATTTCCAATAATACTTGCCTTCATTGACACTTCAGGTCTTTTATACCCAAAATAAATACCCTTGGCAATATCTAACTTGCAAATCCCTCCACCCACATTAATGCACCTTCTATCCTGACACTATATATAAGCACCTCACTCAGATAATGTAATCACTTGTTCAATACTTAAACCATCCCAGTCACTCAAACTGAGTAAAAACTAAGTCAAACAAGATATGATGAACACATTTGGTAAAGTAAGTACAAACTCCTTGTGAGGCATACCCCAGGCAACTGTAGACGTTAAACCCTGGGAAAAGTCTTAGTGTAGAATGTGGGGTTGAGGATGCCTCAATAAAGATAGCCAAGGAGGAAGATGCAGAGGTGGATTCACATGAAGAAACTGTAGAAGAGGAAATCTTGGCAAGGTTGGCCAATCTAGGTTAGCAACATCTCACAAGTAGAGTATCGAAATTAATGCCAGAACTCTGACTAACAGATGTAGTGAGGGAAAGTCATAGATGAGCAATCCCATTCAAGCAGGACTGAATGCATCTATCATACAAGCCTGAGATACACACACATTTATACATACATATATACATGCTAAAATAGAGGTGATCCAAACCAACCACCACTCAAAAACTAAGATGTTGCTCCTGATGAAAAAGACAGGAAAATCCATTGAATTGAAGTTCCAGATCCATTAGTTGAAATGGGACCTCTGTGTCCACATCCCAAAAAATTCAAAAGATTTTAGGAAAGTCCACAACCCAAGAGATAGAACCATTTCTGTAAGTACAAGCCTGATTGCCTGTTCCATAGTCTGGAGCTAGATGGGAGGTGGATGAGCCGGGCATGAAACATGGTGAAAACTTGTACAACCCAGCAGAAGACATATGGTGCTGATGCTAGACCAAAGGCTAGATCCCTAAACTGCAGAACCTGATCCCTGTATACAACACATAGCTAAAGGCATGTTGAATTCAGTATGAGAATGAGGAGAAATGCCTCAGAAACCTCAAACTTGGTGAAGAATGCCAATGTAGGGTGAGAAAGGACTTCACTTTGGACAAAGGAAAAACAAAAAAGGGGTTGAGATGATAAAGAATGCCAATCGTCCACAAATCTCCCCTTGTCTCAGGTACAAAGAAACAGGAATAAAATCCTGGAAGAAGGGGATCAACTGTCACTACCAACCCCATGATCAGTAACTCTAATAGCCATGAAACAAAAATCCACACCCCACTGGTTAGGTGGAGGTGGAAATACCACAGGGTGAGAGGTGGAGAATTGAATGGAAAGACCAACCTTGATACCAGAACCCGAAGTGCCCATAGATCTGCACTGAAGGAATACCAGGTGTCCATCAATAGTTGTAACCTCATTCTAACTGACACCCACACACACACCTACGTTGATATTGATGCCGTTGGCATCAGTTGGCTCAAATGGCATGACCCTGAAACTATGTCTATTCAGCTGCTAGATCCAAAGAAAGTGGAGAAGTCAACAACAGTGAAAAAGCAAACGGATGATGGCAATTTGCAGTACAAATGCCTCTGGGACACCTGAACATCGAGTGATGATAAAAAGATAGAGTGTAACACCCAGAGGCTACAGAAGGTAGACAAAGTCCCATCACCAAGGTATCTCTACAGAAGCAACAGAAGTAGTCAATCTGACCAAGGTAGAAGTCAATAGGAGACCCCATTTATCTGCAAATTGATGAGGGGACCATTGATAGTTTGTCAACAATTTGTGCAAGCATGAGGAGCAAACAAATAGAAAAAAAAATGTGATTGGTTCAAAGTGATGATATGAACCAACCTAGAATCCCGGACCTCTGGAGGTGGAAACACAAAGCATGACAATAGACAAACGAGGGTACAAGGCATATCTATTCTGTCATGTAATAAAGCAGTAAATCTCAACATAAACCAGGAATATCAGGTGAGGAAGGAAAACTAACTAGTCCCCCCCCCCCCACCACAAACGTTCCACCATCAAGGGAGGAGTAGACTCCAAGGACACAGAGAAAAGCCCCAAGATCTTATAAACCGATATGACTAATTGAAGAAAAGGAGTAGGGGGTGGGTGATCCAGATTGGACTTGTGAGAAGCCGACTTAGGAAAGAAAAGCATCAGAAAAACCGAGTCCAAATTATCCCTAGAAAAACCAGGATCAACACAAAAACAACTTCAGAGGCCCCAGGATAAAATGCCCCTGAGCCAAATGTATGTCTTCATCTCCCAATGGATCAAAACACTGACAGCCTCAACTGAGAGTAACCCCTCCCCCCGACTATAGAGATGCTAGATAACAAAGGAGGAATAGGGGAGGTTGGATTAAGTGCCATGCTGACAACGGTAATACGGAAATTCATATCTGCAAACATCACATCCAATTTTTTGAAGAAATTATAATTATATGGAAATCTGCAAGGTGATGCAAAAATTGGAATCCATAGTGGAAAAAAAACGTGTCCAATGCTTTGTAGAGAAAAAGTGATTACATTATATGAGTGAAGTGATCATATACAGTGTCAGGGCAGAGGGCGCATTGACGTGGGTGGAGGAATTTGCAAATTAGATATTATGCAAGACCAATGCTTAGATAGGCAAAGCTAATGTCGAGGAATAGCTAAAGTGGCAGCAGAAGATGAGTATGTTTCAGAATGCTGACAATTTTTATGTTAGTGTATTTTAACATATCATCAGCTTGGATAGATGATCCTCAAATGTTGATGTTAAAAGTATTTTTGAGCTTACAGTTAGTAAAAACTGTCACTGGAAAATAATTACTGGATATGTGGTGTTCTAAATAAAGCTATTTGATATGTGAAAGTTTCTTCCATTTGCTAACATTTCCCTTGACAGTACTTTGCTGATGTTCAGTGCAAGTGTATTCTTAACATAAAAAGTATGAACTGCTTAGCTGGTTTTACATATATATATATATATATATATATATATATATATATATATATATATGTTGTGCATGGTAACCCAGGTATTACTATACAATCTAGCACCAGGCTTAACAATTCATGGGCTTTTATGTTTGTGGAGTCATTAAATTAAAAAATAAAACAATTTCTTATACAGCAAATGTATTTCCAATAGGTACTTACCTCCCCTCACCTCAGAGCTACCTCAATCTTGATTTGCTCTCTATGCATTGCTATACCAGTACACCAGTCTTTTATAGCCCAAAAATTTCACTCTCTTTCAGAACATGAGCTGATCATGTGACTACCTTCACCAATCCTACTGTGCCATCTGTACCAGCACAGCTAGCTCCCTCTACTATTCTAGTAAAATCCTCACTTTTGAGAATTTGCATGTAAAAACCATACATACCGGCAAAACAGTAGGGAGAGGAGGTAAGTACCTATCAGAAATACATTTTCAGTATAAAAAAATGTTAAATTCTGAAATGCTCTTACATCCACTCACTCCAAAGCTAAAATCACACATTGCAAAAGTGGAGAAGCTGGTGAAGGTGCAAGAAAACAAAATTAAGTGGAAAGCAACCACATTGAAAGAACAGGTGCGCAAGAGTATGAATAGAAGGCACATCTGTCAGGTATAGCTCTATTCCTGAAACAAGTATGCTCTTCACCCAGTAGAGAACACAATAACACAAAGAGTGCAGATTGAAATAGGCTGGCCCCTATTTGCATTCAGGAAAGTGACATACAGTACCGAATCAGTATGAAAGCGCTGTCGAACGTAACCAGAGGCATAAGGACATATACAAACTTGAAAAACCTAGTGTGGAAGTAACAACGACTCATATAAGGAAGTGCAAAGGGTAAGTTTTCGGGTTAGACTATGACAAGTGCGGTCCATCCAGGCAAAAAATCCACTAGTCATGCAGATAAAGTGCAATAAATGAATTGGGAGTTCTCCACATACCTGCCTGAACAATCTCTTCCAAAGTTTAGTAGACTCCAGTAGCAAAAAACATTGTTAGATGATGAATTTGGTGAGAAGAAACATCGTGCAAATGACAACACCCCCTGGACAGTCAGAATATGCCAGTCGTATGAGTTGACAAACCAAACCAGTGAGGGTAATAGGCATCAGATCATGAGAAACTGAGGAATTCTGTGGAACAAACAAAAGTAGGTAGTACAAGCCACATAACACTGTAAGGAAGAAACTGGACAAAGAAGATTATCTGGATCTGAATGGCAGTACAGGTGGGCAATGGAAGGAAAGGAAAGAGGAGATATGGCTAAAACAACAGCCCCGAGCAGCAGAAGTCTTGGAAAGGAAAGCCCAATCCAGATAGAGGATAACATATGAGAAATGGTAAAGGATGTGGGAAAAATAAATGGCAGAAGTATTGGAACAACAGCGACAGCATGCCAGGAGGAGGAGGAAATAGTTCAGAAAGGAAAGATGGTGCAAGGAATGAGTTGCAAAGGGTACAAAAGGAGAAATGGACAGATCTTAATCTAGCGCAAGAAAGGGATATGTTGGATGGGCCAGACAAAAGGTTTGGTTTGTTATGAATTTCGCACAAAGCTACACAAGGGCTATCTGCACTAGCCATCACCACCTACCACCAACTATTGGGCCACTCTTTTACCAATGAATAGTGGTATTGACCGTCACATTATAATGCCCCATGGCTGAAAGGCAAACATGTTCGGTGTGACAGGGATTCGAATCTGCGACCAGCAGATTGCAAGTCGAGCGCCCTAACCACTTGGCCATGCTGGGCCCCAGACAAAAGGAATGGAAAGGAAGGGAAAAAATCAGGGAGCATAAGGCTTACTGGAAATGGAGGAAATAGAAGGGGTTCGACAGGGCAGCCCCATAACAAGCAACAGCTGATACAGACAAACCCCAATCAAACAACCAGGTGAAGAACTGGGAACAGAAGGACGGGATGGGCAGAAGTCATGGTGAATGAACCAAATTTGAAGGAAGACCAAAGCCTTTGGAACACAAACAAGGAGGAAGGTTGAATGGTACAAGCAAGGAAAGAACTACATGAGGAGTGAGGCTAGAGACTGGACAAAAACCACATGTGAAGTTGGAGTTAAGTGATGTCAGAATAAACTAAGTCCAATCACAGTAGTCAGAGGAGAGAATGTCACTCCAGCAAGGATTATAGCAGAGGGAACCATATCTGATCAAACCAAAATGAAGTAATAAGCAGGACATGACAAGGAGTAGTCGGGGTAAGGGAAAAGACACTGTTCAGTAGTCTGATCGGAGGGTAGGTATATTAGGAAAAAGCCTTCCAAACCAGACTGAATGCAACTACTCCCAGAGCAGAAGGATGTGGAACCAAATACCAAAAGGAAGGAAATATGGTATTCCAATGTGTGGCAAACACATGTATATGTGGTGTTTGCAGTTGAGAACACACCCACTGAAATACCCGTGGAAGAAGAGACCACTCCAAGGGGAGAACCATGTTGGTTTGAGATAAGAGATCAGTCACCAGATACATAACACTGGGAATGTGACTTACCAAGATCACCATATAGATTTCATGGGCCTAGTAAAGAAAATCCAGAGTCTGAAAACACAGAGATCTGGAGTTGGTTCCCCCGTTTGGTGAGATAACTGACAACAGTGGAATAGTCGGAAAGAACCAGAACCACCCACTCCATCAGGAGAGAGATGAAATAATACAGAGCCTAACAACTGCCAAAAGTTCCAGGTTGTCAAAAATGGAGAGAAGCCTCTACAACTGACCATTGACCCAAAATCACTTGGGAATTGGGAATGCCAACCAACCTACCTAGAAGGTATTGCAAAACAGGTGAGACACCAGACAAGGTGGAGGAAAGAGAACCCCCACTGTGGTCAGCTCCCTGACTAGCCACCAAGCAAGGTTGGCCTTTATCCCAGTGTAGGGGTAATTGGAAGGTCTAAGGGATCGTGGGGGAGGAGCTCAAAACCTTCCATGTTCATTTTAACATCCAATTTTCCATCGAACTTGAAGTCGATAACACTCTTCCATTCCTTAATGTTCTTGTTCACAAAGATACAAGTTTGGAGAAGTTGACCACTACCTTTTATCAGAACAATAGCTGTCAAAACTGGGATTATCAAAGCCCTAAAATCTAGAGCTACAAGCATATGCTCTTCATTTTCAGGAATAACAGTTATCCAAATAAAATGATTTAATATGTGCTATATGTTTCATCTTCTCAACTACTGATGACCCACAACCTAAAAATCATAATGAAAAGAAAAAGGCATTTCTTTCTTACAAACTAGGCCTAGGAGAAAAACTTTGTAGGATGAAGAATAAATTTAATATCACTGTAGTTTTCGTAAGTCCTTCTATGCTACACAACAGTCTTATGAAGGTAAAATCTTACTACCCAGTCCTCTCACAAGGAATGTGGTTTATAGTAGTAGGTGTGAGTATAATAAACAATACAACATTCCAGGTAAGGTTCAAAGAACACCATAGATATATTAAGAACTGTGCTATAAACACATCAGCTTAGGCTTTTACATTCAGGAAAGCAACCATATGATAGACCTATAAAAATTTCAAAGTTCTAAACAGAAGAAAACACCAAACTTAAAAAAATCAAGGAAGCTATTGCCATCCAAGCACAAAACAGTGAACCACTAGTGGGTATTAATCAAAACAAAGGCCAAAAACTACTCAATACTGTGTGGACATCACTAATAAAAGACTTAAAATATTATTTGTCGTGGTTTAATTTTACAATGTATTACTTTAAGATGAAAAATTCCTTTATTTTTATTTCTCTAAATAATACCTATAATTGTATTTTCCTCATGATTATTATATTGAAACAATCAATTTATATTCTATATTTATCATAATTCTATATGTTTAATAACATTAATGTCAGATGTCAGTTATTATTACCACTGTTGCCTAGATACCTATTTTAAAGCAGTATCCCACAGTTTAATGAATGCTGATGAAAGCTTACAAATAAAAGTATTTTAACATTGAGAAAATTCAGTGTGTGATTCTACATACTAATTTACTTACATTATGAGTTTTGAATAACTATTATCAACTTGCTACAGATGGCATATTGAAGATCTTGTTAAGCAATTAGAAAATATGAGCATTAAACTATCTAGAACTAAAAACCATTTAACCTTCTTCATCAGATGTTTTACTTACAACATGATACTTAATGGACTCTTACCATATTGTGAACAAGCATATCTCAACTATCAGAACAAGCTATTCTTTATAAAAGAATATCTTCATACAGGCAGAAAGTTTTTTCTTCACAATCCAGAACAAAATGTAAGTGTTACAATCGAGTCTATGGTAACTGTTCAAGATTACAAAGATATCATGAGAATTATTGGAATTGGTGCTTATCGAGAATATCATAAAGCCAAACACAGACAAACTAGCAGTTTCAAGAACTGTTATTGTTATTTAAATGTGACAGGGACAGTAGAATGAAGATAAATAAGCATACAGTCATAAACTTATGTGATAAATGTTTTAACAATAATGAAATAAGTGCAATCTCTCTTAGACTTAATTTTGTTCCTACCCTGAAACAAGTACCCTACACTGACATCAGTGCTTCTACTCAAGAAGTTGCTAATACATTAGATCTCACAATTGCTAATGAATTGTGCTTCCAAGTTCCAGAAACTAAAATCATCTATGATTAAACCTTACCTAACTAAAGAAGAGTACCAAGTTATCAGTAATTTAGAGAAAGATAAGAGACATTGTAATATTACCTGCCAGTATGGGAAATTCTACAGTCCTCCTAAACCTTAAACTGGTGTGACTATGAGCAAAACTAGAAGAATTGTTAACGGAAACAATTTACCAAAGACTATATTTGGATTAAACACTATGTAAAGAAAAAAAGACTAAAAAAAGAAATTTGAAAAAAGACAAATAAAATGGAAATAAGCAGGACACTGTACAAAAGATTATATGTACACCATCAGTCTCCCCACAGCTTTATGGTTTGCTCAAGATACATAAACCTAATTTACCCATGCAACCTATTGTATCTTACATAGGTTCACTAGCTTAAAAAACAGCCAAATTTATTTCTAGCATGCTAAAACCTTTAACAATAGATCCAGCTTATTCTATTAGAAATCACATTTCTTACCAAGTAATATCCAAAGACGATATCATGGCTAACCTCGACATAGTTTCACTTTTCACCAAGATACCTACTAAAGATACCATGAAAATAATATAAAAATGATTAAGTGATGACATCTCACTTCCAATAAGAATGTCTATCAGCATCCCAAACAACATGATCTCCTAAGAAATCTGTCTCAATGCAAATTATTTTCATTGGTTTGTTTCGTTAGGAAGTTTGCACAAAGCTGTGCAAGGGCTATCCGAGCTGGCCATTCCTAATTTAGCAGTGAAAGACTAGAGGGAAGGCAGTTTTTCTAAACTTTTATCAAGGAAGCTATTGCCATCCAAGAACATGACCAGTGGGTATTAATCAAAACAAAGGCCAACAACTACTCAATACTGCATAAACACCACTACTAAACAACATAAAACATATTATTTCTTGTGGTTTTAATATCAAATTAAACCTTTAATTTTACAATGTATTATTTGAAGTTGAAAAATTCCTATAATTTTATTTCTCTATATAATACCTATAATTGTATTTTCCTTATGTTTATTATATCAAAGCAATTGATTTATATTCTATATTTATCATAATACTATATGTTTAATAACTTTAATACCAGATTCGATGATGAGGAACCCACTTTGAGATTAATAATGGCTGGAGGCGGCTTAAACCCGTTCGCCCGTTCTTGCCAATATATTCATGACCAAAATCGAAACACAAGCCATACATTCTGCGCTTCATCCCCCATTATACTGGTACAGATATGTCGATGACACTTTTGCTGGTTTCAACTCTACAGAACACACACTAACCTTCTTTAAACACATAAATTCTATTCATCCCAACATCAAATTTACCATAGAACACGAAAACAATAAACAGTTA
>NW_013670938.1:10958-21369 GCF_000517525.1 Limulus polyphemus | reverse complement strand
AGTCACAATAATTACTATGGTTGTGACTACTGCCATTGCTCTTTTAACCTGCAGTTTCTCGGGCTTCATGCTTTTTGCTGAGGAGGTCTAGGTGAATTGTGAATTGGAGTCCGTTATATGGCCTGCTGCGTCTCCTGATCTCCGACCAGAAATTTTCTTTTTGTTGCACCTGGACAGGACGATGATGATTTGGATAGCCTATTTGTGTGTCTTCTTTATTTGCTGTGTAATCCCGACTTGCACCTTTGGGTGCTCCCAGACTGTCTTCAGTCTTTCTGAATATGGTGTAACAAGTTTGTTACCTTTTGTTTGTAGCCCATGTATCACATGATTTCTCTCCTGCATTCTGCCCCTTCCTGTGATTACCTATTTTCCAGGAAGAAAATTGGAAACCAGATTGACAGAACACAATAAAAAACCGTCCCATGTTTTTCACCATTGCAGCTCAAAAAACCATAGTATATCTATTAAAAACACAGTCATTTTAAACAAAGAACCCAACATAAACAAACGGAAAAATCAAGGAATCTATCTTAATTGAACAAAACAACCCTACTGTAAACCAACACCCCGGGGTGCCTAGATACCTCTTCTAAGTTTCACAACAGTTCCGGTCATGTGACTTCTTTGTTCAATACTGTATATATATATCTGTGTCAGTGTAAATTACTTGTACCTGATGATGACAAAACCTTGTCGAAACGTTGTACATTTGCTGTTATGTTAAACTTATATTAAAGTTTTTCTTCATTACCCATTTAAGCTGCCTCCAGCCATTTTTAATACAAGATGTTAGTTATAAAGTAGTATCCCACTGATGAAGGCTCCAATAAAGGGCCAAAAGCTTGCAAATAAAAGTATTTTAAGAGAGAAAAAAAGTCTGTGTAGAAGTTAACATTTTCCTAAATTGAAAATGTATTTCCAATAATACTTACCTTCACTCACGCTTATAGCTATTACTTGACTTCTTTTGTCTGATATTTTCTCACTTGCTCCATTGGCTTCACTTAATTGCCCTTGGCAATATTTATCTCATGATACTCTCTACCTACACCAATGCACCCTCTATCCTGGTACTGTTATGACTTCCCAGTCTCTAACACTGGCTATTAGTGTGGAGGAAAGCAGGAGAGTGTCAGTAGAGGTAAGTATTATTGGAAATAACATTTTCCTAAATTGAAAATGTAATTACCAAAACATACTTACCTCCACTGCCACTTATAGCTAGAATACCACACTGATAAGGTGGAGGGGCCACTGAGGAAATTATCCATACAGAAAGTGTCTGCATAGATCATAGATGTGTCAACAGAAGATTGGTGTCCTAGTAGGGGAACTGCACTACATCCTGAACAGATATATGTTTTTCAACCAAAACTTAATTCTTGTATTGTGGGTGGAATTTTACATGAGTTATCATCACTATAGGCCATGCCCCAGCCAGATAGCAGGGGTCATGGTGGTCCCTATATCCTACGTTGGTGGCTAGGGCAATTGAACTACAATGTTATATATATATATATGTACTTTTCAGTAGATCCCAACCTGTAGCCATAAAGTGATACATTCCGAGCCACCAGAATCACAAAAAAGTAATCAACACTGAAGTGGACAAACCTTCTCCTTAACCTGAAGAAGTCTGAAAGGCAACACCCCATGACTGAAATAACAGAATCGTGTATGCCTTACCCAACCAAAGGAAACACAACTAATCCAGTCTGGAATTTTGGACACTCATCCTCACTCCCTAACTGTGAGAGTAAGGTACATCCCACTTGCTCCCATAAATATTGGGAGGATGAAGAACAACTGTGCTCAACCAAAGGCCCAGGATGGGACCACTCCATGTTCAGAATTAGGAGGAGACAGTGGATCCTCTTCCATGAACAATGTACTGAACCAACATTGGTCAAAATAAAGGGCCATGCACACCCCAACTGGATTGCTGTGCATCATATTTAAGCTGGTATTACGAGTAGGCCCCCATGTAGGCTGGTGCCACTCCTACTGACATCTGGGGAAAAACATCCAGGGACACAGGTAAAAGGGCCCCCAGCTTTGCCCTCTTCTCCAAAAGTGGAGGAATTCACTCTAACACTCTGGAGTAAAAGCCTCTCTCCACCACCTCAGTGACTGGAAACTGGGTGTGGTAAGGACTCCCTAGCTCCACTACTAGAATCTGCAGGGTAATGTGCACTGGGGAGTCCTGTGGAACAGTGCTCTGGAAACAATGCAATAGGTGAACCAAGTTACCCAAATTAAAAAAAAGAAACATCCCCTGATTTATTCAATCCAATGATCAGCAGAAATGGGTAGGATTCCCTTATGCTTTACTCATGATAGTCCATGAGTGGGGTCCAACATAGTACAGTAATACTACCTTGTCAGTCTCTAGGTTGTCTTGTGGAACACCTCATTTCTACAGAGCCTGTTGGAACCTGTACAAAGTGTGGAATTGGTTTGATAAAAGCACACCTGCCTGGGCAATGCTCACCACAGAGTGGGAACCTGTTAAAATGAGGTAAAGGACCCTTAAAGGTAGCAATGAAAATACTCACCCCTCTGCATAATCTAGCAGAAATGGTTAAGACAACTATAAGGGGTAGGCAAATACCCTCAGATGAAGAGACTGCCAGATCAAGTAAATAATGAGATATAAAAGTATTGGGAGAGGTCCACATAGCAGTCTGCAGAATGACCTACAGCAAGCAATTCAATAGGGCTGCTAAGGACACGGAAATGTGACAAATCTGATTAGACATGACTTGCAGAAGATTCCTCCCCTTTAAAGAGAGCCCAGGATAAAAAGTCATTGTCTAAAGGCATTAGTGCAGGCAACAAAATCTTGAAGACTCTTACTGAACATGACCATCATTGAAATCTGAATGGACACAGAAGTGAGATATAGTGATCAGATGAATTTGAGTCTGATATTATCTTGGGTAAGAACTAGTCTGAGGACATAGAGAGAATCAGAATGCAGTCTGTGGACAAACAGTGCAAATAACCACAACTGGTGATGTCTGTAGGTCAGCAGCCATGAAAAATAAACCTTCAGGTAAAGGGGATACAAGGCATATGAGAGTCAGGTCACAAATAGGTGTTGAGAAAAAAAATACTTGTCAGGTAACTGGAATGGTTATTTGGGACTAAGGACCAAAAGTGACTTGAGGAATTTGGAGAAGACTCAAAGAATATGCAGTTGCGAGAGTAGAATGGTAGTTGATAAGGCCACCTTAAAAAGGGCGATTGTGGAAGAGCCAGGTCAAAAAACGAGTTATGGTTGGCACTTCTGACTGAAATGGGTTCAACCTCCACTCAATACACCAATGCCGATATGCATGTCATTTCCATTGAGAAATGTTCCTTTCGGGACTAAGCAAAAGACAGATACATGACAACCCTTGAAATTAAACCTTGATTCTGTGCAAAAAACTGCAGAACCTCTATGCCTACAGCTTGAGCTTCTAGATAGCTGGGTGTACTGTGTCAGATCATGGCTGCCTCCACAGAGATAGACTGAGAAGAAATGGACACTCCAGAAGGTACTGTAGAAGTAGAAATCAGAGTTTAACGGCTAATAAGGTACTATCAACAAGACCTGATAATGGGTTAGAGTTGCAAAATGGGAGCCAATCTAACAGAACCTTGTGATGCAGCATCTATTCTATTGGGAGAATCTGTCTGGATTGAGACAACTGATCTGCTACTTCAGACATCACCCGTGTAACATGGCAAGCTAGTATAGTGATAAGATAGAAATGCTCCCAAGAAAGGAGGTCCAAAATTTGAAAACAAGGAGCCTTGGACCAAGTGCCTTCTTGATGAAAAACACAAGACACAAGCCTGAAAATTTTCTCCTTAATAAGCCCAGACCACGAGGCATTGAAAGTTGAAGAGCAAGAAGAACTAAAACATTGTGTAGGGAAGCCTTGTCCTCGATGCATAGACCCTGGAATTCCTGACTGTTGGTATATGCACCCCTATTCCTGAAGCAAGGCATTTGTCAAGAGATGGAACTCTAGACATGGTGGTGGTAGAGGAACCCATATCGTAGTAGTGTCCTGACTTAACAATCCCCTAGAGATTGAAGAACGATCCCGACTAAGGAAACTGGGGAATCCAGTGAATCAATGTTTATGATATCTTGGTCGCATAAAGACCATTAAAAGGATCTCTTGTGCTCTCATCCCAAAGGCATGAGGGATGTGAGTGATGCCCAGATTCCAGGAAGAGAAAGAACCATCCATGCAGTGGGAGAAGGAGAGGTGACTAAGAGTCAAATGACCTATTCAATAGCTTTTAACCGGATGAGAGACAGCTGAGCCTGACTAAATGATGAAATGAAAAATCAAAAATACCCACTGATGACATATGGAAATGGAGCAAGAATAGAAGTCTCAGCCTTGAAAATAAAGCCTGCCTTGGTTGTTTCTGAAAGTAAAATCAAGATGTGATGGTCTGAAAATTGATGAGATGATACCAGCAGTAAATAGTCATCCATGCAATGGCGTGTGCACAGTGTAATGGAATGGAAGTGATGAGTGAAACTCATACGATACAGCAGAACCCTTGTGAAGATGATGTAAGTCTGAAGGTAAAAACTCAGAACTGCACAACAAACCCTGATACTGATGGGACTCCACCACTATGACAATGTGCAGATAGGAGCTGACCACAACAAACTTGAACATTTACAATCCCAGTAAAAAAAAAAGTCAACTCAGATTGAGGAATGAGTAACTTGTAAACCTTGGGGAATCTAGGCATTGATATAGATGAGAAAGATTGATGACTGAACACAAATCTCTTGTCTGCATGGGCCCAACAACCAACAGGAATAAAACCTCTGAAGAACTAGCATGACTCTCTCATTACCCTCAGACCAACCAAACTCTGATAGCCCTAGAATTAAGTTCCAAATCCTGATGATCTGAGGGAGACAGAAACTCTACACATTGGGTGGATAATATTGGTGAAGATGTGAATTGAATGACTAATCCTGACTTAAGAACCTGCAGTGCTCCTGGATCTGTGACTAAGGTTACCACACATCCAGAAATTCTTGAAGCCAAGCCTCCACAGACCCTGAAGGTATACAAAAACCACCGGCAATCCGGCCCGAGCAGTAGAACCCTTGGATATGGACAGAATAGATTCTAGGTACCAATGTACCAAGGGGCTGATGTCCAAGGTCAGGACCAATGAATAGGAGCAGAACTATGACCCCCTGTAAAAGCTGATGAAGTTTAGGACTTCAACAAGGTGGAATTTAGATGCCAAAAACTGAACTAATGTGCATGCTAACAATGGATCCAGCTCATCATCAACGAAGTTGGTGATCCTAAGAGTCTTCCAACAAAGTGAAATGGAAGGAAAACAAAATGTTCGATTTTAGAGCAGTAAGTCTGTAGACTTATTTTGTTCTATTAGAGGACAGTGAACTATTCAGGTTAACCACAAACTCTGCCTTAGAACCCCAAAATTCTAAGAGCAAATGTATTATTTGAGTCAGAAAATGCTTCCACCTGGTAGTGGTAGGCTATGTCCAACAACATGTCAGGTAAGGCATAACTGCTCCTTCACATAACTGAGAAATAAACCTTCCAGGATGAACTACAATATCCATGGATAGAAAACTAAAAATTTACTCCCAGACCTATCAAGTAAGGTGCAAGCTTAAAAGCAGCCAAGATATCACACTCTGATGAACCAACAGAAGAAAACAAATCAAAGGTCAATGTGGCCTCCTGTTTGTTTTTGATAGTTCATTTAAAGACTGTGTTGATTATCATTGATTGGGATAACATTTTGTCAAGTAAATTTGTTGTGTTAGAGCAAAGCAATGTTATGCCATCCATCATGTCCAGCATAGGGAATCAAACCCTGAACCCCAGCGCTGCGAGTCTGCAAACTTACCACTAGGTTATAAAAGATTGGAACAAGTGAGAAAAAATCAGACCAATGCTTAGATGGGCAAAAAAGAAACCTTGGCAGTTGTGTAATAACTATAAGCGGGAAAGGAGGTAAGTATGTTTTGGCTACATATTAATTTACCTACGTTGTGAGTCTTAAACAACAACAAACAATGTTATGAACATAAAATCACCACAAGCTCTCAGGCAAGTTGTGGATAGAAACAGAAGTTTATAAAAATATATTAAAATAATTAATTCAGTGGTCATGATAGTATTTCAAAACTTATGGTTTTTAACACATGCTTTCTAAAAGTCTGCATTTTCAACCATAACACCTCCTTTGCTTTTATATATTGTATCAAAGTAATTAATTTCCAATGAACATTATTCCATATTAAGTAAATATACAAAGAGTAATGGGTCAATCGTAATGCCTAATATCAAACATGCTGTGGGGATACTGGATACTTCTAAAGACTAAAGCTGTCTAAAGTTTATGCATTCATTTAGAAACAATGACAGATTTATTCACTATCAGTCACCTATTTCAACAATACTTTGTTCAGTGTTCACTTTTCCAGATAGTTTAGTATTATTTTATATGTTTATGAGTTTGTTTACAATAATTTTGGAGTCTTAAGTGTCATACCTATAACAACATAGTTACTCAAATGGTTTGTAACGAAGGGAAAAGAATATTCATAAATAACTTTTATTAGGTAAATATGTACATAGCCAAAGTAAAAACCTAGTAATTAGAATATTCTTTAATTATCCTAAATCTCAAGTAAAACAACACATAAATTAGAATAAAGCAATTTATTTTGTAAAATAAGATGTATAATAGTCATAACTTGATCTTGCAAATTTTGAAAAACATTAGGGATTGAATAAGGATGCTTGGAACGTTTCTCACATTGTATTAAATAAAAACATGCTTGGAAATATTAACCAGCAAGTGATGTGAACTTAATATGTATATATTTTACAATATTGGCTGGAATAAATTGTCAAAAATGTATACTGAGAAATCAATAACACAAAAAACTTGTATTTCTTAGCATTACTACTTTCTAGGTCTTGTTTAAATTTCATGTGACTACAGCCAGACTTTTATTTTCACTTCTCGGCCCTTCTGACAATTTATATATCACATAGGCTTATTTGTGGTGTGTGTATGTGTCCATGTGGCAAATCACCCCCCCCCTCCTTCAATTTTTTAAAAGATGTGAATATGTTGTTTTTCATCTCAATTATTTTTATGTACAACCAGTTGTCAAGATAAACAATATATGCACTAGGATCATGCAGAAACTCGCATAACATTGCAGCTACCTCACCCATAGCCCCAAAGTAGGGAGTTTGATACATTTTCTGTTGGTAGTGAAACATGAACCATAGAGCCTGAACCAAACTAGCTAAACTCAGGTATGGTAACCATTAATAAACTACAAAAAAAAAAAAAAAAAAGAAGTAAAATTTTCATTTTTCATTTAGTCCTGCGTGCAGGGATGGGATCGAAGTGCACATCACAATTTCCAGGTTTACATTCAAATTTAATTAAACAACTTTATTATTAATGTATGTCAATAAACTTGATATCAAGAAAGAATATTTTAATTCAAGTTTTAAAACTATGTAACTTTTAACTCCTTAATCTAAAAAGGAAATATTCAAATAAATCCTGAATCTTCACTTCTCTATGTCACATGATGTCTCTCTGTTCTGAATTCTTCATTTTAAATTTTCTTTCTTACCTTACATTGATTTCAGAATACTCACTAACAAAAAACACCAGCTATGGATATTGATAGGCCAGAATTTAAAATAAGAACCTTCCCACCTTCATTATTTTCCAAGATATCAATAAATTTTATACACCAACCAAATAAGCTCCTCTCAACTCTTCATGCTTTTGAAATTTACTTATTCACTTATGCTTACTTGTTTATGCTACATATTTATGACAAACAGAAAAGCCATTTTTGTAAACTATGTGAGTATAATGCCTTTATGTTAATTTATTTCAATAAAAGGTGTCATTTCTCAAGCACATTTTATTAATTGAACAATAAAGTACATGTTCTAATGAGTAATGAAATTTTTTAAACATTTTCCATAGATCAGTTAGAAAGCTTGATAAATTATAGTAGTTTTGGAACATTCCGTTTTATTATCTGAATTACTGTTTGTTTATTAAAATGCATATATGAAAATTACAAAAAATATGTTTTGGACAAACAACTAAGACACAACATTAAGGAGTAATGAAGACCAGCTTCTGAAGAGCATGTTTGATTCATGATGTAAGTGTTAAATTTCTTCCTTTTTTAAGTATATTTTTTATTTACTGATATATATTTAAAAAGGTAAGTAACCCACTCCCACTGAGTGATTTATTGCAATTCACAGTAGTTAGAAACAGTTCAAAGATAATAAAACAATAAAATGAAATTGAAGCAATTGTGAAAAAGTAAGAGGCCCATAAAGTTTAAGAAAAACAGTTGTAATTCTCTGTTACAATCTGCAGTCAATTCTAGTTATAAAAAGTTTGATTTTATTTCATCTTTTGATATGTATGATTTTGCTGCAGTTAATTTTAGGGTAGAGAAAATACCTACAAAAACTATAAAGTTTTACTAAAAAAAACTCATAAATTTTAGTAACAAAAGTGACAGGCATCTGCAAGATTCCAGTCATTAGCTTTTTACAATAGGTAGAATAGTTCAATTGTTTTAATTAAATATTTTTTATCACTTTCATCTGGAAAAAGTTTTGGTATTTCGATTAAGTAGATTTTCAGACTTTTAATAGATTCTCCATATTGGAGAAAACTATTAGTATTATGAAAACTAGCATTAATGTATATTAAAACTTGTAGTACATGAAAAATTCATGTGACAGCTTGTAGCTTAACTTTTCAATGATTGCCTACATCTGTGTGCTTACTTGCAGAATACATTCTTTCAAGAAACAACAGCTGTCTTTTAACCATTCATGTTTGTAAGCTCAGTGATATGTACTCATGTTAGTCAAAAGCAAGAAAGTCAATACTTGTTCTTTCAAATTGTAATCTTGATAAAAGTGAAATAAAAGCTCAATTGTTAGTTATCCAATATTACATTAAGAATAACTGCAATTAAACTTAGTTTTTAAGGGTTGAATCACATAATGACCCAGCAATTTACAAACATTTCAAAACAAATTCAAGTTTTTATTTGCTATGTTGGTTATTGTAGTAGTTTCCCTTTTCAAGTAGCCTACTTTGGAATTAAAAAACAGAAAAAATACAAAAAGAGATTGATTACAGAGAGTTGTCATTGTTGTTGAATTTCACACAAAGCTACTTGAGGGTTATCTGCACTACCTGTCTCTAATTTTGAAATGATGTACTAGATGGAATGCAGCTAGTAAACGTTGCCAACTCATGAGCTACTATAATCAAGTAGAAGGATTTGTCCATCACGTAAAAGTACAGAGCACGATTTACGTTTTGGCAGTAATGGAGTATGAACTACAGTCCAGCATGCTTATATCTAGTTGAGTTTTGACCTTATAAATAACTATTTTAATATTCAACTAGCTTATTTAGACACTAGCGTAATTTATTTTTGGTTATTAGCATTGCTTTTACTGATAAGTATTGGTCTTTGTGTAACCTGGACCAAGCATATCCCAGAACACATAAATAATTAACTTACTATATTAATTTCCAGGAAAAAAAAAGGCAAACATCCTAGTTCAATGGGAAGAGATTAAATACTTATTTTTCAAAAGACAAAAAACTGTGGTTCAAGAAGAATAAACAGTAATACTACTACCAGAAAAAAAAAAGATTGATAAAAAATAGTTTAGATCTTTAAATACCCTAGAAATGATAACACTTACATGGTTGTACCCTGTAGGTTGATAACAGCAAGGCAGATATGACATGGTTGTTTTAATATCTTCCTCAGCCTTATCACTTCTATAGCATGCATGCAATTTTGTAGATTTGTAATTAACAGTTAAAACCTCCTCTATCTCACTAATACCACTGTACTTAGCCAATGTGTGATGATTCACGTGTACCTGCAAAATTCAATAACATTTTCTTTCTAAAAACATATATTTGGTCTAAAACAATTATTTAGAAACCTGTTATCAAGAAAATAGTGTCTACAGCACTCAAGAATACACATAAGTGGAGCTGTTTGTACAAAATGTATCCAAAGATTCAGCACTTATCACCTAATAGACATTAAAATCATGTTTAGTTACTTAAACATTTGTAATATTTAAAAATGTTTGGGTGATACCAAAATGCAATAATATTCTGCAAATACAAATATTTTATCAAAAACAATTAAACAGAAATTGTAGTCAATGAACTGAATATTGGTCTGCTGAAACACAATGGTTAAAACATAAGATATTGTATTTTGAATTTACATCCTGCACTATGAACAAAATGCTTAAATAACAGGTTTCCTAATTATAGTATTTTGGCACTT
>NW_013670938.1:2500-9980 GCF_000517525.1 Limulus polyphemus | reverse complement strand
TCAACTAAGCAGATATGATACACACACACAATCAACTAAGCAGATATGATACACACACACAATCAACTAAGCAGATATGATACACACACACAATCAACTAAGCAGATATGATACACACACACACAATCAACTAAGCAGATATGATACCAAGAAAAAAAAAGACACACCTTCCACTAATTTCTTTTGAAATTCATTTTCCTGTAGTTGTTCCAATACATCATGTAAACAATAATGGTGTGAGTAACAAAAACAGATGTAAATAGATATATTTCATTACTTAAGAAAATACCAAACATTTACTGCTCACCTTCATATTCAAAGCTTGATAAAGCTTTATAAACATGTATTCATAGCCAAATTGAGCAGAGCACCTGAAGTAAACAACACGATTTGTCCCATAATTTAACCACCATTGCACTAAGCTTTTTACAGCCTCAAAACTTTCATCGCGGCTTGGGATATATAGAGCTTCTGGAAAACAGAATGTTGTGTCCACATAAACACTCTGAATATCTTTAACTCTGAAAAATAAAAACAAATTATTTTAAAAAACATTCAAAATATTATCTACGGGCAGTCTATAAAAATAAAAAATTAAATCTTATACATTAGTATATCAGATGACAATATGAAAGTAGCAGAACTGCAAAAGCTTTCAGAATTAATAAAGTGTAAAAAGTATGAAAATAACTGATACTAAACTATTATACACACGAGTGATGCCCAGCATTACATGTTCCCAGTTACAACTACAGATCATAATAAAATTTAATAGTATATTGTATATTTTACAAATTTATACCCCTGTTTAGATAACTGCTACAAATGTTCTTTAATAAATGCTGTGTTGGACAAGTTATTTCTGGAACTTTAAGCCTTTACAAAATATTTTTAGAACATTTGTTTCACGGCTTAGAAGTAATGATACAATACTAGAAAACTTGTAAATTCAGTAGTTCAACTATGCCATCAAGGTACATTCATAAAACTTCACAACTGATAGAAAATATTTTGTTTTGGTTTGAATATTTGGTGTTTTTTGGCCCAATGCAATTAAGCTATCTGCACCGGAAAATATTTTGGAAAAGCAAAATATGCAAGTATTGATTTTTGGAAAATATGTTAATTATTTTTTATAATTGATAAACCTAATTGTAATTAACAAATTATTTTATACAATTGATAAAGATTTAAATATTCTGATTTATTTTTTGTTAGATCTATTGATTAAATTATTACACTAACTAATTTCTCTTTATCACAAAAATATTTACACTTTGAGACACTTGTCTTTGCAAAAACTGTTTCAAACAACCAAGTATATTATTCAATAAAAGCTAGTTGAATAAACATTTGTGATAAAAACTACTTCAATTTATCAATATAACACAATTCCAGGAAAATCAAAACTTACTGACTAAAGGAATAATACAAAGCTGAAGATTTAGCAGCATCTCCAACAGCCCAACGAAAATCACCAGTGTATAACACTGTGCCATTCATACCTTCAAGAAAAATCCTACAAGAAACAGGAAATTATTTTATTTTGAATATTCTAACACAATTAGTATTTCATTATTTGAAAAACAAATTAACGTAATATTTTATCTTACTTCTGACACAAGTGATGTAGTTTCTGTCTTTAAATATTTACTACACAAGAAGAGACCATGGGACAGTTCATAATAATGAGAGCATTTTATAGTTTTGACTGAAACTTTTACAAAACAATTAATTTTAGTTCCACAAAGAATCTTACCATAAGTTATAGTGCTCCCCACATCACTATAAAACATAATTAATAATTAGGTCAATATATAGAATTTCACAGTATACAATATGTTGCCAAAGTTAGAATTTCAAAAGTGTCAGCTATATATCAGCTTTTGATACATTTCAACTTGTATTTCCTGTTTACTTCATTGATTTGTCATTGTTATGAATAACACAAGTCTTGATCATCCAGCTCTTTCCCCATTTCATTATGTTCTATATTAAAACTTGTACAGTTTATTGTTTTATATATCTTACATATGTATGTTGTATACATTTTGTTCTATATCTTATCATTATTTTTTGTTTACTTCACTATTAAACTTCTATGCAAATTGTATGTGACGTGAAATAGGTGTCTACTAGTTCTATTATGGCTTATATTTCATGACATCTTATGTTTGTTTGAAATGATGAAATATATGATAAATATAAAAAGTTAGGATCCAGGCTCATTGCTGACCAGTAAACTGTTTCACAACCTTCTAAGAGTGTGAAATCACCCTAGGGTATGCAGTACCTGCAGAGCACAGTTGTGGTGTGCCTAAAGAATATAACTGCATTGCATTGTCACCATTAAACTCCAATAATACATATACATTAGTTGAGAGTCACTGCTACACATCCCCCCCAAAGTCTCTGTAAGAAATAAATACAAACTATCATCAGTTGTTTATGTGAATGAATTTAAGTTTTTTTGTCAATAATTTCACAGAATAAAATATTTTGTATATATATATATATATATGGGACTCCACACAATACTCCAGCTTATATTCCATGCCTGGAATATAAGCTGGGGTATTGTGTGGAGTCCCATATATATATATACAAGATATTTATCAGAGAATTCTCTGATAAATATTTTGTATATATATATATATATATGGGACTCCACACAATACCCCAGCTTATATTCCAGGTTCTCTGATCACCATTGGTAACAGACAATTTATGAGTGGCTTTATGGTTCACAATAACAAGAATACTAATCACACAATAACAAAATAGTCAAATCTTGTGCAAACAACAGATTTCTGATACAGAATATTATCTATAATTCAAAATGTGTCAGATTGGAGGTGTTATATGTGAATCCATAGGTATGATGATGCCTAGATACATATATGAATTATGGAATTTCAATACAAATAGCTACATACATGTGAGTAGCAAGTAAAATATTTGTTTATATATTATGCATTTTCAAAAATTATTATTTATTTTTTACTTCTGACAAACACTAAGTTATCTGTCACAGTTTTGTTGTGAGGGAAATAGGGACAAGGATGGGTGGCCTTCATTTCAATCATACATTGAAACTATATACTAAAAATATTGTACAAGACTACTACTACATGTTTTTGCACAAATATCATCATTGCTTGAGGGTCAACATAATACAATATGTCAATAATAGAATTAGAAAAGATTAAAGTACTCAGAGAGCACAGTTTTGTTTCTCATGTGATGAGTTTTTCTATTTTCTATAATTCATATATGATAAGAACCATTTCTGAAATCTTTTTTAGCAAAAGTCTAAGATGAATCCAGTTGAGAAGCAAGATACGTTATTGATCCTCTTGCAGCAGTAGATAGTTGCTTTATTTTAGGAACTGAGAGGATACAGGCATTTTCAGCATTCTCGTTGGCAATACCATGCAAAGATGATGTGCAGCAATGTACAACATGACTGACACATTTTAATTTCTGAACTTTACAACCATACTTTAACTTTCCAATAATTATTTTATGCACACTAGAATCATCATCTACAATGAACATAAGGAATCAAACTCCAAGCATTTCTTCTGAATCCCCTACTATTATATTTGTTTCCATTGCTTTCATGACTCATCCTAGTTTTATAGCATAAGTGATGCTTCTATAAATTCACATATTTCACCTATCTATGAATATTATTTTTGTTTTGAAAATTCCAATCTTAAAATTACATTTACATGCTTTTATGATGTCAAACAGTTTATTTTTAAGTTGAACAGTTTTATCTATTTAAATGTTCATAACAAGTGTAATAATTAGCTACTGTGTCCAGTAAAATAGTTGGAAAGCTGTCACAAATGATGCTAGGTAGGAAACTGGTAAAACACTGTTGTAAATATCATTCAGAATTTTTTAATAATGCTATACTGGTGGAGAGAAAAAAGAAAATAGTTAAGAGTGAAAAAATACAATAAAAATAAAATACTCTTACATATTTACTAATGCTTAATGTATTAATGTTTGGTGAGATAAATATTCAAAGCTCGATCTATCTACTGTTTAAATCTTGTAAACACTAATTTCTTGTTAAGTAATTAAAAGCTACAATTATTGTTGCTTATTTTCTGATTCCCCAAAATGCAGTAAGGTGTGAAGAAAGAAAAACAGTAAAAAACACCATAAAAATTTATACCTTGATTTTACAAAAACCCCTAACAAATATTTTAATTATTGTTAAAAATAAAATGCAAAATAAATTCAGAAGCATTTCAGGGAAGATTCTCTTTCCATTTTCAAACAATCACAATAACCATACATGCACAGGGATCATCCTTGGATTTAGCCTGTATTGGAGAACTCATGTTTATTATAAATTCTACAAATCCAAATTTTCTTTTTTTATTTTACAGTTTTCAAATTTCATCTGCATAATCTCTAAAACCTCTTAAATGAAAATTAAAATTTTTTTCAATAAAACTTTATATTTTTCTATTTTCTCTAAATTAATGTCCAATGACCGAGGTTGTAACCAAATTAAAAAAAAGAAAAAAAATGTTAATTACTTTTTTTCTTTCTAGAATCAATGTAGATTGTAACAAAAAAATTTAATTATGCTTTACATCTGTTTTTTGTGGAATTTTATTGTTTTATTGCCCATTGAACAATGTCTAACTACTTTGAATAGCAGTAAATCACCCAGTGGGAGTTGGGAGTTTAGGGTTAAAAAAATTTCAGGTTGCATCACAGAACATCTAATTTATGTATATTTCTTGAGGAGAAAGTCTTGATTTTTTTTTTCACTTACATTTTTATCTAACCTAATAGGTTTTAAATCTTTACATTTCAGTTACTTTTGTTAAAAAATATATGCCAATAAATAAAAAATTTAGCACTTACTTCAAAGTTAAGGACTTTTGCTTTCAGAAGCCAGTTTTCAATAACCCTAAATTTTTCTTGCTAAGCTGACTGTCTAAAAAATAAAACATGTAGCTTTCAAATACATATTTTAAAACACAAATAATGACTCAAACAGTAAAATAGAATGTCCCAAAACTACTATAATTTTACTGGCTTTCTAAATTACCTATGAGAAAGTTTAAAAACTTTTACTACAATTTCGTCCTCACACTTGGGAAATGGTATCTTTCAGCAAAATAAATTAACATGGAGACAACATAATCATGTGATTCACAAACTGGCTTTTCTATTGGTTATGAATATGTACCACTGACAAGTAAGCATGAGTAAATAAGTAATTCAGATGTTTTTAGAAACTGGTTTTGTCGTTTAGCCAGAAGGACGTTTAACATAATGTGATGGGTAAGGTCTTAATGCCTGGAACTTTCTTTAAAGTTAAAGAAACAATTTGAACCTTATATAAAAAGTGAGATCAGTTAAAGTGCATTGACAAGATTGTTAATCAGTTAATGAATAATCTTTCCATGATTTAGTAAATTTGTCTGTTACTGTCACCTACTTAGTTTACTTCTGCAAATACTGACTGTTTCATAAAATAAACAGTCATATGAAATTAGCAAGCAAGTGGGATTTCTGCTAGACATTGTTTAATTGTGAATTATGCATATTGGTGAATGTTGGTTACACTAAACATGAAATATGAAGCTACAGAAAAACGTTTTTATTATCATAAAAGTGGAATGGATTTTCCATTATTATTTTTACTGGATAATTCAACTTAACTTGACCAACATTAGAAACCACTACAACACTGGTATCAGAAATAGACTAATTTTGGTATAGAAATCCAAACAATATCAAGATGATGACACATGCTTGAAATGAGATTGACAATTTTATGGAAATGAAAAGAACAGTGGAATAAAAAACTGAGGAAGAAAGGGAAAATTTAGACAAAATCACAAACAAAGAAATAAGAATCTAAGAGAGGACTTACAAGAAAGAGGTTCAGATACTTTTGATCACAAAAAAAAATTGAGTAAGCAATATGAAATGTACATAAAAACATCACATTTAACTTTTTCATGACAAGTACTCCTTTAACTTAAACCCTTTTCTGCACAAGTCACTGCAGTACATTCAAAATTGAATTAAACGTTTTTAATGCCAATGTATATGAATTAAATTAACAAAGTAATGTATGTTATGATTTGAAGTTTTATGATATCTAATTTTTAAGTCCTTTATTTCAAAAGAAACCTTTAAAAAACTATTTAAACTCAGATGTATTGTCACGTGACCAACAAGCTAAGAAAATACTATACTTTGGCTCTATGTATCTTCAATAATACAATGATAGTTGAGTAAAGGTACTTCTAGACAATAAGATGCTTGCATAACCTTTTGACTCATTCATTTCAAAGCTATCTGAATAAATACAGTTGAAACAAGTAATAAATTTTTTTAACTCCTGACAGCTGCCACAACCACCTTTAACAGATTTGTTTGATCTTTATAGCATACATGTAGATGTTACATACACATGTGTATAGTCATTAGAAAGAGATTATTGGACACTAATCTGACAATGGTTATTTTGAAGTTGGAACACAGTTGTCATCACAGATTATATGAAGTTGACTGTAGTATTGTTGGCTGCTTGATCGACGATAGCATTTACAGTTGTTTCTTACCTAAATATGTTATATTTAGAGATACAGTTTAAATTCTATTTAGGTTTTACAATTATATTTTAGTTAATTATATATTAGTTTTAAAGTGCATAATTAAAAGGTTTAACCATTTTTTAAATATACATCATATTTTGCATCCATTTCAAGGATTACGATATTACAAAGTGAACAAAAATTTTGCCGAAGGAATGCACACGTTTGCCACAGAAACTAATATGCCTTGAGGGCCCTGTTGACTTTTGTCCAGATCAATAATAAGTGGTAAAGAAAAGAACAGAAAATAAAACATTACAAATTAACTATATGTAAAAAGGAAAAGACCCAAAAATATGAATATAAGTAAAACAAAATCTGCTAAGATATTGTACAAAAAAATTAAAATATTTTTTTATTTCTTAGTTTTATTCATTTTATTATATTGTATGTTGATGATAATAGCTAAAGTTAGTGATATGGTAAAGAAAATGGAAAGTGAAATATATAAACATTTACTTTAAAAAAACTTTTGATCTTCATTTAGGAGGTTCTATAGATTATGTAAATAAAATATGCAAACAATAAGATGAAGAAAAGTATTTTTATACTTAAAATGAAAATCACCTGGCACTTGAACTATTTTAACAGTCCGAGTGCAAATAACTAGTATAGATAAATAAAATTTTTATTATAAAGAAGTAATTAGAATAATGTTATTCTTTGTGTACAAAATACTTATAAACTTTAACAAAATCTTACGAAGTTTTGTGAGGAATGCACAGAGTTACAGTATTTTTGTTGCATAAATGTCTTTCCCTAGTTGAGCAGATGGTAATCTCATCCACCTGTGTTTAAAGGGTTAAATGGAGGAACTTCCTAGACTACTTCAGCTACAC
>NW_013670937.1:63226-67628 GCF_000517525.1 Limulus polyphemus | reverse complement strand
GATTCTCGAGAGTAAGAATCAACAATATATGTATATACGTAAACGCTTAAATGTAGCTTTGTATTGTTACGTAATTGCCAAGTAGAGAGTGTCTATTATTAGTTCGCTATAATCAGTATGCTCTAAAACTTCGGAAGCTATAACTGTGATTGTCATAACACTTACCAATCGGAAAACTTCAGATATTTTACCAGGAGTATTTAACAAAGTTCGAACATTACAAATCATTTAACTTCAGTGGATTCTCATCGGACATTAGTATTTCTACGAAGACATTATATAAATTCAACGGTGGAAAAACTCAGCGTGTGTGGCAAAAGACAAAGCTGACTACCTTCCCGGCGAATCGTATCTACATCAACTCGTATTTAACTCGCTCATCGTAAACCCTCGATAAGATATCAAGGGAGTTCCAAACTAGAAGGAAGATTTTATAAATGTTTGTAAGTTTGTGAAACTTTTGTTTATAAATCTTTGTTTGTAATAAATATTTGTAATAATTGTTGTTGTAAATTGTTTTGTTGTGTGTATATTAAAACGTATTTGTGTTAAAAACGAAAACGTTGTGTATCAATTTTGTTGGCAAATATCGTAAATTGGCTAAAATATCAGCATATATTTAATCACTAAATCCAAAGTATAATTTAACTACTAAGTTTAGATTATCGGTTAATTCGTCTTCGGACTATTCGAAATTCTAATACGTAACAGGACTGAATCATTGGAAGTTTGTAATGTTCTTCGAAAATAGTCTAAAGTAAAGGAAACATTTCATTGTAGAATAAATAGAAAGAAATAATTTTCACAAATACCTAAATTTATAAATTAGTAAATTTAATCAAAGGTTCTCATTAATTTTTTAAAAAATAGACACTTTAATTTTGTAGTTATTAATTTTCCATTCTGAAATACAACAAAAAGCATTTAAGTAAATCCTGTAATATAATTTAAAAAGAAAACAAGTATCGAGCAGTTCTTTATAATTAATAATTTCATTCAATGTAAACAGAAAATTAAACACTTTGAGGCTAAAAAACGAAACCTTTGATTTTAGTAGTTCTTACACTAGTCTTCTTATTGACAAAATTAAAAAGTCTTTCGTTAACAAGATCTTGCATTAGTGAACACAGATATTTTCGTGTTAATGTCCTTCATAAAAATTACCATTGTTTCACATTAAATGAATTATTACAGGCTATGTATTTTGTACTTATCAACACATTTGTGCAATTCTGCCAAAATGTTTTCAAAGAAATACAGAGAATTTGGAAAAGATTTAACTTGATTTAATATTTCCTGTTACCCGCTCCAAATGTTTGTTAAAGAACAGATGCTAGTTAAAGTCGAATTAGTTGTGTTAAACAATACTTCGTAATATGTTTAATATATTGTTTTGATTTTTATTACATTTAATGTGGTAATATTACGTTTTTATTATAACGTACTATTTTCTATCTTTATACAGTTAGGTTTTTGGATGTACAATTGGTAGTGTCCTACAACATGACTCTACACATGTGTCATACTGTTTTATCTCCGATGTCAAGCTTCTGTAAAGTTACTCTGTCGGAGCCGTTTCATTGGTTTTTATTCTCACAAGAAGTGAAACGTTTTGCTTATACATGGTCATACTGAGTTTGAGTTGTTCAAAGAGCATTAAATCTACGAAAGTACTCTAAGCTAACAACTAATGTCTGTGTGTTCTATAAGTGAGGTATACTTTATTATTTCTTTAATGTTACTTTCATAAACAATATTGTTCAAACAGCCTTTTTCTAATGCTATTTTTTATATTTTCTAATATTATACTTTTACTATAGAAATTATCATGAATTGTTAGCTAAGTATATGGATTTAGGACTAACTTAAATCTCCGAAACTGTCCAAATTTCATGAGATATTATTGGATTTACGGCCGAAAATGTTGTTAACAGCGAGGGTACCAATTTGATAAAAGAATGCATTCTAATCGTTATGATTAAGATCGTAAGTAAAGAAAATTAATTTAACTACACTCATCATCGGGATCATTTCTAGTTTTGATCTAATTAGGTATCTTGTTCTGATAAAAAATTAATATAAATTAATTATACGAATTAAAGGAGAAATTTCGGGAACTCATTCTTATTTTTCACTCGAGAGATTTATCATACCGTAACTTGTCTAATTCTGTGGCAAATTCAACATAACTTGCTATCACTTATGGGTTTAAACATTTTATAGAATATCACAACTTTTTTTCAAAACTATCATGGCTACAACATAGTTTATAGCTACTTATTAACTACCTGTTTATATTTTTTAATCCAATAAGGTAATATTGAACACTTTGAGTTTGTCTAGCATCAGCTAATAAAAGCTTTCATTAGTCACTTTAAGTTACATAACATCTCATTATATAGTATAGCATGACATCATTAGTATCTTTAAATTGGCGTTAGGTAATGCTGTTAACATTGTTGATACTTCCTTATATACACACGCACCTTTTGTGTACTTCTAAATATTCAACATTACTTTGGTGTATGATAATATAAATGTTACTTATAGTAAGTTCCGCAACGTTTATCTACTGCATTACATTTTTAGAATTTATACTTTATAGTTTATTGAATCAACAAATAAGTATATTTTTGTTTCATTTTTAGTGTCTTATTGTCTGCATCTTCACTTTATTAACTATAACGTTAAACAGTAACTTGTAGTAAAACATGTGTATATATGACGTGAATCTAACATTGTCTGGTACGTAAAGGGATTATATAGAGATTTTTCTGATTTTGATGTTAATTTGCCTAGGGAATCAGTGAAAAAACATCATTTTAATTCTCTGATAGATGACTAGTGTATTTTTATGAATTTTATACCTTTTTGTAACTTCCACCACTGTAAATACACTTACAAGTACATTCTAGTTTAGTGCATTGGTATATTGTGTAAATTGTAATTACAAACGAACGGTGTCTTTATGTATTTTGTAAATAATTATGTATTTGATTTGACTTTACAGTTAGTTTGATTAAATGTTATTGGTTATAATAGCAAAATATATCTAATCTAATTTTAAGCTAATAACAATCTCCTAAATTTGCTGAATCTTGCGAGATATGTTTTGTATTACGGCTGAAAATATCGTTAAGAAAAGTATCAGGCAGAAGATCCAATGCTTTTTAATTATTTTATGCTTTAGTTTTATTGTGTTTCCATTAAAAATTAACTTTTTGTAAATAAAATTAATTCTGGTCTGTATAGTAAATTTACTTTTTTATCATAAATTATTAACTTGTAAAGATCCGAAAGTCAAAAAAACGTTGTTCAAAAATACACTGACATATCTATGTCTTGAACTTTATAGCAAGAACATTGTACAATATCATTTCCAACACGAACACAAACTCTTAAAACCATATCAACATTTTAAATATTAAGAAATAATGAATAATTTGTTCTGTTTAGTGCTTTTTGTGCAATATTGGGAGTTTCGTAATTTGCATGTTACCCTCTACACGGTTGCTCAGGAACTTTTTTTAAATTTTTTTTTGCACTCTTTCCATGATTTAAAGAAAGTAACCGAAAACCTAAATAGACATTTCTCCCTTAACCTTATCGGTCTTACTGATGGTTATACTGTATTCAAACTATTTGATATTAACATTTTCATTGTTTTTAGAAGTTTAACTTATGACTGATTCTATTATACTTGAATCTATATAAAATAGCAGACAGATTTACATAACTGTATTAAAAAGATTAACCAAGATATAAACATAAAAACATAACTCGTATCACATAATATTACCAGCTAAATTATAATGACTGTATTAAAACATTAGTAGAAACAGACAAAATAGAGCTAAATAATATGCACACTGTATTAGGACATTTGATAACAACGTAGCCCAGATCAATAGCATACTCTAAGCATAATACTTAATAGAAACACGACACAGTTAAATCAAATTTGATCTTTTGAGAACTGAAAAATCATAAAAAATATCTGATACAAAGTTTAACAGAAACTTAAAACATAATTCAGTTCTACTCTATTAGACAATAAAAATGAACTTAAAACTAATAAAAATATCCATTGGGGGTATATTCAACACAGATGTATTTAAAATATCTACATAACGTGAAAATACTTGAATTGGAGGTGTTATAATTAATTTAAATATTATACTTACAATAATAAAAACGTACACTGGTGCTACATTCAGTGTATAGGTACTTATCCCACTAACTTAACATTAAAGTAGTTGAACTGCAGGTTTTCTCATTAATTTAAACATTATAATTATAATACATTTCCTAGAAGTAAAATTATTGGGAAATTTAGAATTTAAATACAGTTAGGTTTATGTTAGCAGTCTTATGAATACTTTAAAAGTTAAGGAATAAAGGT
>NW_013670937.1:54989-63216 GCF_000517525.1 Limulus polyphemus | reverse complement strand
TAGTGGGATTGACCGTCACATTATAACGCCCCACGGCTGAAAGGGCGAGCATGTTTGGTGTGACGGGGATTCGAACCCGCGACACTCAGATTGCCATGCCGTGCCAGATAATAAAGGAGCCAAACAGATTGAAAACTGACCTAACATGGTCTAGTAGATAAAGTAGTCCACTCACAATCTGTATGTTGCTGGTTCAAGTCCCTTCACCGAATATGCTCGCCCTTTCAGCTGTGGGGGCGTTATAATCTAACGACCAATCCCACTATTCGTTACTAAAGAGTAGCCCAAGTGTTGGCTGTGGGTGGTGTTAACTAGCTGTTTTCCCTCTAGTTTATCACTTCTAAACTAGAGACGGCTATAGCAGCTATGCGAGAAATTTAACAAACAAATGGATTGAAAATAATATTTGAAAACTGTGAAAAATTTAACTGAAACAACCCAAACAACTTAGAAGTGATAATTAAAGCATGAATTTTAAACTAATATGAAAATTAACATAACATAATGTTTAGGGGCAACAATGGACCTATTGGTCCATCTCGGCTGTCCCATCCTCCAAACTAAACAATGAAATTTATAAGTTAAAAATCTTAAAGCCAGCCCTTATCATTTATATAGTTATCAAGCTTTCACTTAAACTCACATAAATTTACTACCTCCACAACATCCGGAAGCGAACCATTCCAGAGGCCAACCATTCTATTAGAAAAATAAAATTGTCTTAGCTGAAGATGACTACAACCTTGCCAGAATTTATACTTGTGTCTCCTAGCTAAATATGAAAAAAGATGATACATCAACACTGTCAATTTCCTTAACAATTTCAAACATCTCAATCAGATCCCTACTAACTCTTCTTTTTCATGGCAAAACATTTTCAGAGATCTTAATATCTTCTCATATGACAACCCCTCCATCTCAGGCACCATTCTAGTAATCCTCCCCTGAACTCTTTCCAACAATTCAATTTCCTTCCTGATGTAAGAAACCCAAGAATGAACACCATACTCGAAATATGGCCTAACCAGTGACTTATACAATGAAATTATAGCCTCTTTATATTTATATTCAGTATTTCTGTAGATACAACCTAAAATCTATTTCCTTTAACAATAGCAACAGTACACTGCTTGGATAGCTTAAAAGACTAATCAACCATTACATCAAGATCCCTTTCTTTCATGACATTGATAAATTTATTCCCATCCAAATAATGCTGGTAATTCAAATTATAATAACCCATATGCGTTCTACTGGATTTATTATAATTAAAACCCATCTGCATTTATTTGTCCAACACACTGAATGATCTAAATCATTTTCTAAAGCAACAGTATCCTCTTCATAGTTAGCAACACCCAATACCTTAATATCGTCAGCAAATTTAAGTAATTTATTGACCATTATTTCATATATGTCATTGATGTAAATCAAAAAGAGAAAAGGTCCTAAGGCTGAGCCCTGAGGTACCCCACTTGTAACTTACTTTAATTCACTTTGACTGAACTCCATTTATAACACCTCTGCTTTCTTCCGTTCAGCCACTCTTCTATCCAATTCGCTAACTTATCCCCCACATCTATAGAGATAATATTTTACAAGCATTTTAGGTAGCACCTTGTCAAATGCTTTCTGAAAATATAGATACATCAAATCTACACCCTTACCCTCATCTACATTAGCCGTAACCTTTTCAAAGAACGTTAGAAGATTTATAAGGGAAAGTTTTCCCCTTAGTGAAACCATGTAAACTATCCAATAAAATTCTAAATTTTGTTAAATGACTTTGCAAATTATCTTTTATCAGACTTTCCAAAACTTTTCCCACAACTGATGTAAGACTAATAGACCTATAATTACTGGGACAATTTTTATTACCTCACATGAAAAGAGGAATTGCATTAGTTTGGCACCTGCTCACTATTCAAAAATAGCAGCAAGTGGCTCATATATCCAATCTTTAATCTCTTTCAAAACACTTGGGGAAATATTATCTGACCCAGGAGCCTCACCGTTCTTTAAACTTCCCTATTCTTTCTTAACAAGCTCAGAATTTATGCAAACATCTTGATCGACCTTGTTTCCATCTATCAACTGTTCGAGATGGGGAATACTACTTAAATGTTCATTAGTAAAAACTGAAAAAAAAGCAGAATTTGATAACCCAGCCATCTCTTAATCATCAAATACAAACCTTGATTTATCATCCCTCAAGAGTCCTACCCCCATCCTAACATTTTGTTTACCCTTAATGTATTTAAAGAAATACTTACTGTTAATGTTTACATCTTCAGTCAACCTTTTTTCATACTTTCTTTTTGATGTCCTAATTTCCTGTTTGATCAACTTTCTTGATCTTCTTTCTCTATTATTCTAAATCTCCCTCCATACCAATCAGTTTAAATTACATTTACATTAAATTAAAACTAATAAATTCTCTTGATTGTAGTATTAAATGTTAAAAGCTACCGGAACAATGGAAACCAACAATACACTTAGTTTGGCGTTCTCTTCATGTATATTGTATGATTATATTACGTTTTAATTTTGTGAACATAGTGTGTTATCTTGATTATTAACCTTTTTCCCTTTAATATATCTTGAGAACGATCCTTACTCTAGATTTTAATTGTTTTTAGTATTCTTGTTATCACACAAAACATATAACAAGAGAAAATAATCCCTGAGCGTTTTATCCTCAAAGGTAGGAATGTAACCAATGTTCTTTGATATTCAAATATTGTCCGGTTGTTCGAATTTTAAACTTATTTGATTAATCTAGAAGTCTATAAAAGACCAATGTCTAAGTTCCACTTTGAATAGATTAATTTATTACGTTTTCCTGTAGGGACATCTCAAGTAGCTGAATAGCAATTGAAAATTTTTGTTTCTTTGTTGTTAAACATAAGTATATAATGGGGTGTCTGTGTTTTCTCCCGCCAGTGGTATTTTTAGCGTTATAAGCCTACAGAATTGCTGCTGAGTCACTGAGGGTTAGCAGTAAGGGAATAAAATCATTTAAAGATTTAACTAATCGTTATTTATTTACCAACTGTACGAGATCATCTACGCGGTCATCAACGGTCATTTGTGCAATATATTTATCTTGAAAAATACGAATATTAGTTGAAAAAAATCGTGTACAATAATGTTATTATGTATAATCTTTGAAAAAACTTATACATGGAAATTTCTATATAAAACAAAGGAAAAAAAGCCTCTAAATGTAAGGACATGGAATATTTAATTTGTATCAAATATTGAGTTCAGTTTTAAACATTAATTATTACAATGCCAAAAGCTCTATTACCTTTCCATATTATCAGTTTCCACAAAAGCTCTTCTATTATCGTATTCTAGGTAGCTGATGTTTGATATGTGTCCTGATATAATGTACTTGTTATTTCTTTTCTGATATATCTATCAGTGTAGCTGTGTCGGAATATATAATTTCCTTGGCATCTGAATTCTCATATGCCTATGTGTCTTGTGATATAATTATTTCGGTATCCATATTCTGGCATAATACGTGTAGTTTGATACCTTTATGTGTGTTTTTGCTCTTGGATACATAATCACTTACTTACATCGCAGGAATCGACGTCTCTTTCTGTTTTGCAACCTTGGCTTCGTGTGAGAATAAATTAAAACAGCTTTTCGGAAAGTCAGCACATATTTATTTTGGAAACTCATCGTCGCTATGGGGTACATTATCATCAACATTAAAACTTACAAGTTATCGCTAATGACCTGCACGAGTTATCGCTTACGCAATATGTCTAGAAGATGAATTGTAGAGTTCATTGCAAGAGACTTAACGAGGACGACACGTACAGCAGTTTTACATTATAGTGTAACATTATCTCTAACTGCCACTTTTGTATAGATTCAACTTATTTACTTTATGGGCATATTATTTGTTTGTAGATAAGCATAAAGCTACACAATGGGCTATTTGTTCTGTGCCCATCACGGGTATGGAACCCCAGTTTTTAGCGTTATAAGTCCGTAGACTTACCGCTGTGGCGCTGGGAGTAGGAAAATGTTATATTGTATATTACCATGGTTGCAATAGATCATGATCTAGATAGATAGATATACAGATAACTACGATCGTCTAAGTGCAATTAATCTACAACTAACTAGTATTTTTTTTTACTAACTAATAGTACGTTTTGACTGCTAGTCTGCTAATATTTTCAGGGAAGTCTTGAGAAGAACTGTGCGCGATGATAATAGTCGGGATTTGATCCTAGGTCTTCTTGTAAGAAATACAGGAGAGTTAACCAAATATTTGAACTGTTCAATAGGATTAGTTTTTTCTGACAGGTTATCAGAATGTGAAATTAGTTGTACGTATAGGGCTTCTTTTATCTTTCTTTTTTCGTATGTGGTTCATATCCCATTGTTTTAGTATTATTATTATTTACTGTATAATATTCAACTCTGAATTAATGGGTTATTGCAGCTAGATCAGTATTACAGAGTTTTGCTGCTTATCATTCAAACGTTTATTGGTCCTTTAGTATTGTGAGCCACATTCACAGAGACTGGTGTTTTACATCTCCAGTGGGTCTTTAGGTGGTTTGGTGTGTATCAATCGCGATTGTATATTGTGTTGTTTTAAACTGACTTATGACATAGGAAAGTATGTCTTCGTGTGTTAATGTTTTTCATGATTATTTTTATTGTTTATCTGTTTATGTTTTTCTTAAGAAATTTTCAGGATATCCATTATCAAGGAGGATTGTAGTTTCGTGTTTTCCTTCTTTCTTCTATGCTATTATTGCTATATTGCTAATACTGATTACAAGAGACTAGGCGTAGTGTATGAGGCCCGTCCTTACGCTGTTGGGGTGGTTTGATCTATAGTCGAAATTTTGACCACTATCTGTGGTTTTCTTGTAAATTCGTGTGGTATAAAGGTTATGTGTCTTGTTAACCATCATGTCTAGAATAAAGGTTTGTTTTCTTATTATGTTTCTGTTGTGATTTATATCACTGTATATTGTCTGTTCAGGTAGCAGATGAATTCTGAAATCTTGACGGTAGTGTATGGTCAGATATTGTCAATCTATCCGGGACGATATCAATGTTTTAAGGCAGCTGTTAGTTTCTAAACGTTCCAAATAGAGTTTACATCCTAGTCGTGACAAAGGCGAGCCCAATTTTAAATATTGGTCTTTGTGTTGGGATTACGTTATACTGATACAGAAAGTTTGACTTCTGTTAAAGATACCTGGGAATACAGATAGATAAACAGATGGATGAAATAACAGACGGATATTTAGACAGATATATACGTAAAAGTTAAGCAGACAGATAAACAAAATAAAGATAGCTAAATTGAAGGAGAAACTGAAGGGAGGAAATTAGATGGGAAATCACCCTTTTACCTACTACAAGTTCGTGGCTACCATTAGTTTCGATAAAGCTATCAATTCTGCGCATCTAAGGATTGTAAGAACAATTAAGTAACAGGTTTCTTTACCTTTCTATAATCAGTTTGCTATAAATAACACGACATTACTATTTTATAGAGCTGGGTGTGGACTAATGGTCAGCACTTATGAACTATAATTACCGAGATAGTATACGGTCCTTGTGTGCTGGTTGAGTATAACAGTCATATTTCATTGTTGGTGTGACAAGATTGGCCCAAGAGCCGCGTTCCTTCTAGTCCGTCTAGATAGCTGTTATAGGAAAATATTTTTTAATGACAACACTACACATGTAGCTATTACAGAAAACATGAACTTGATATGTGAACAGTGCAGAGATAGCTGTTATAGGAAAAGATGAACTTTATATGTGAACACTACAAAGATAGCTGCTATAGAACACATGAGCTTTATATGAGAACACTACAATGGTTGCTTGTAATAGGAAAAATTAACTTTGTATGAGAAAATTATAAAGGTAGTTGTTATAGGATAACGAAATTTATGTGAAAACATTAGAGGAATATTTCCTATAGGAAGAACGAAGGTAGCTAACTGTTCATAGAAAACAAAACGAAGGTAGCTGCTATAGTAAAAACGAAGTTTATATGAGAACACTACAATGGTTGCTTGTAATAGGAAAAATGAACTTTGTATGATAAAACTATAAAGGTAGCTGTTATAGGATAACGAAATTTATGTGAAAACATTAGAGGAATATTTCCTATAGGAAGAACGAAGGTAGCTAGCTGTTCATAGAAAACAAAACGAAGGTAGCTGCTATAGTAAAAACGAAGTTTATATGAGAACACTACAGAAGTTAGCTATTGTAAGAAAACATGATGTTTATATGAAAATATTTCAGTGACAATTCATATGAAAGTAAATACGACATTTTTAAACGACCATTATAAACTGATGTAGGGTAATCATCTTTTAGACATTTATTTAAATAAACTGCATTGTTAAAAGAAACTATTTTTCCCATTCTCGTATATTCTTTCATTCCTTTCATCTTCTGTTTTATCATCCTACTAATTATTAACGTTTCTATCTTTCTTTTTCTTGTCATCCACGTGCATATCCATACATTATTTTTTTTTTTGCGTTTCTCTTTATCCATCACCTCATCTACCTGTTATTCTGTTCATTAGTCTCTCTCCCTCCCTGCCTCCCTCTCTCTCTCTCTCTCTCTATATATATATATATATACACATGTAGTTGTGATACTATTGGCTGAGGCACTTGTAATGATACTGTAGAAACTGATAGCTGTTACAACTATAGGCTGAGAAAATTATACTAATACTATAAGAACCAATAGCTGTAATACCTATTGGCTGAAAAACATGCACTAATACTATAGGAACTGATATGTGTAATACCTATCGGCTGAGAAACTCGCACTAATATTACAGTAACTGATATCTGTAATACCTATCGGCTGAGAAACTCGCACTAATATCACAGAAACTGATATCTGTAATACCTATCGGCTGAGAAACTCGCAATTTACACAATGAAAGTTCAGATATATGAAATTATTTTTTCTTTCCACTCACAATTCTGTTTTCAAATTGCAGAGTTTATTTCAGATTATATGGTACATTTTACTTCAATTTATATCTTAAAGTAAGCTGATACGGGCTATATCGTAGAATAGAGCATTTAGATCTTATTAACTAACAATTTACAGTGCTGTATTTTGTTTTGTCTAACACGTTTAGCTGCTGCATTTTTTATTAATTAATAATTTCCAACAAGATATATTATATTATGTATTAATTTTCAATGTTACGTTTTCCATTAACTAAAAAAAATACTGTTGTATTTTAATATTCTTTCAATGTAGTAGTATCTATTGATTAAAAATTTTGATGCTGTATAAATTATCGGTTAATATTGAGCAAGAATTAATTTTCAGTGCTGTGCTTTCTATTGAATAAATATTTTCACAACTGCATTTTCTATTGGTATCAATGTTAAACCTGATACTTTTTATGGCTAACGATTTTCAATGCTAAGCCTTCTTTTAGATGACAGTTTTTAGTCCTATGATTACTGGAAAGAATAGTCACTTCACTTTTCAGCGCTGTAAAAATTACGTTTGTTGTTGATAAAGATTATCTCTGAGAATAATGTTTGATAAGGAGTTTGATTAAAGTTTTGAAAATGTTAACATGAGTGTTATGATTTAACATCATTTTACAAAAGGAAAAGACCAAAACTTTAAATATTTTAATTTGGAAAATAATGTTTTTTTAAGTAATTTTCACATTGGATTTTTTAATATTCTGTACAGATGCAGAGGTAAGTTAAACAGCCTGGTCATAACTCTCCCAGAGGTAAGTTAGATAGCCTGGTCATAACTCTCCCAGAGGTAAGTTAAACAGCCTGGTCATAACTCTCCCAGAGGTAAGTTAAACAGCCTGGTCATAACTCTCCTAGAGGTAAGTTAAACAGCCTGGTCATAACTCTCCCAAAGGTAAGTTAAACAGCCTGGTCATAACTCTCCCAAAGGTAAGTTAAACAGCCTGGTCATAACTCTCCCAGAATTCAAGCTTACAAGTAATTACGATATAATCGTCACACCTATTGATCTTACTTCAAAACAAACATACACTTGTTTGTTAAATTTATGTGTACTCAAAATTGAATATCAAGGGATGAACATACGTTTTATACTTCTATGACGAGGAACCCACTTTGAGACTATTAATGGCTGGAGACGGCTTGAATATACATTAGAAGTTGTTCATATAACTGATTTTTATAATAATTCTATG